>NC_091119.1:33365391-33665391 GCF_040183065.1 Periplaneta americana
AAAAATGTTAGTAAAAATAAAATGATGTCCCTGTATTTTAAAAATATTTTTTCGTGGCCAAAGGCGTCTTAATGAAGAAAAATCTAAATTTCTCAATTTCCATAAAAAGTAAGAAAAACTGTTTATATGTGAATATAAACTATAATTTCTGAGCATCAAAATAAACCATGATTTTGATCATTGGGTGAAAGCGTTTCGGAGCCACAACAGTTTAAAGTTGCTAATTTTATGAAAATACGATAAATTTAAATATTATTAATTTAAACACTATTAAGTTCTGATGTCTCAAACTTTGCACAAAGCATTATATCACAGTTGTCTACGGACAGAAAAAGTTTCATTGTATTTAAAAATTGCAAGGTCAATTTTCTCTATATTTCGGTCGATTTGAGATGGAATAGCCCGTATTGAGCTTCGTGACTGTATATACTAGACTGTGGTTATATTGTAATACTCATCATCATCATCATCATCATCATCATCATTGGCATTACGGCCCTTATAGTTTAGCCTTAGCCTCCCTCAGAACATCCGACCAATCACTCCTGTCTAATGCTCGTGTTCTCCATCTTCTAATTCCAACTTTTGTTAGGTCAGCCTGAACCTCATCCAGCCATCTCAATTTAGGTCGTCCGACTTTCCTTCTGCCTACTGGCAATGCATCTAGTAGAGCTTTGGGTGTGCGATTGTTCTCCATCCTGGCTACGTGTCCCAGCCACTCTAACCTTCTGAGTTTTATGTCAACAACAATGTTGTTATCTTTATATAATTCATATAACTCAGCATTTGTTTTGATTCGCCAAAACTCTTGCTCATAAGTAGGCCCAAAGATTTTCCGTAATACTTTCCTTTCCCAGGCATTTAAGATCTTTATTGCCCTTTCAGATAGAGTCCAGGTTTCACTTCCATATACTACTATTGGTTTAATAATAGTTTTATATATTCTTATTTTAGCTTTTCTTGAGATACACCTGGACTTCATAGTTTTATTCAGTGCCCAAAGACCTCGATTCCCAGCTGCAATCTTCTCTTTTATATCAGTCATAACATCATTATTGTCTTTCACCATGGAACCCAGATACTTAAAACAGGAAACTCTTACTTACTTACTTACTTACAAATGGCTTTTAAGGAACCCGAAGGTTCATTGCCGCCCTCACATAAGCCCGCCAGCGGTCCCTATCCTGTGCAAGATTAATCCAGTCTCTATCATCATACCCCACCTCCCTCAAATCCATTTTAATATTATCCTCCCATCTACGTCTCGGCCTCCCTAAAGGTCTTTTTCCCTCCGGTCTCCCAACTAACACTCTATATGCATTTCTGGATTCGCCCATACGTGCTACATGCCCTGCCCATCTCAAACGTCTGGATTTCAAGTTCCTAATTATGTCAGGTGAAGAATACAATGCGTGCAGTTCTGTGTTGTGTAACTTTCTCCATTCTCCTGTAACTTCATCCCGCTTAGCCCCAAATATTTTCCTAAGCACCTTATTCTCAAACACCCTTAACCTATGTTCCTCTCTCAGAGTGAGAGTCCAAGTTTCACAGCCATATAGAACAACCGGTAATATAACTGTTTTATAAATTCTAACTTTCAGATTTTTGGACAGCAGACTGGATGATAAGAGCTTCTCAACCGAATAATAACAGGCATTTCCCATATTTATTCTGCGTTTAATTTCCTCCCGAGTGTCATTTACATTTGTCACTGTTGCTCCAAGATATTTGAATTTTTCCACCTCTTCGAAGGATAAATCTCCAATATTTATATTTCCATTTCGTACAATATTCCCGTCACGAGACATAATCATATACTTTGTCTTTTCGGGATTTACTTCCAAACCGATCGCTTTACTTGCTTCAAGTAAAATTTCCGTGTTTTCCCTAACCGTTTGTGTATTTTCTCCTAACATATTCACGTCATCTGCATAGACAAGAAGCTGATGTAGCCCGTTCAATTCCAAACCCTGCCTGTTATCCTGAACTTTCCTAATGGCATATTCTAAAGCGAAGTTAAAAAGTAAAGGTGATAGTGCATCTCCCTGCTTTAGCCCGCAGTGAATTGGAAAAGGATCAGATAGAAACTGACCTATACGGACTCTGCTGTATGTTTCACTGAGACACATTTTAATTAATCGAACTAGTTTCTTGGGAATACCAAATTCAATAAGAATATCATATAATACTTCCCTCTTAACCGAGTCATATGCCTTTTTGAAATCTATGAATAACTGATGTACTGTACCCTTATACTCCCATTTTTTCTCCATTATCTGCCGAATACAAAAAATCTGATCAATAGTCGATCTATTACGCCGAAAACCGCACTGATGATCCCCAATAATTTCATCTACGTACGGAGTTAATCTCCTCAAAAGAATATTGGACAAAATTTTGTACGACGTCAACAAAAGTGATATTCCTCGAAAGTTACCACAGTTCGTTTTGTCCCCCTTTTTAAAAATAGGTACAATTATGGACTCCTTCCATTGTTCTGGTACAATTTCCTTTTCCCAAATAGCAAGTACAAGTTTATAAATTTCGCTATATAATGCACTTCCACCCTCTTGTATTAATTCTGCTGGAATTTGATCGAGACCTGGAGACTTGTACTTTTTCAGATTTTCTATCGCAATTTCGACTTCTGAAATCGTGGGTTCGGGTATAAATGGCTCAGCAGTTTGTATCAAAATAAATTAGTATCATTCAAATTAATCTTATTAGTATTGTCATGATTCATATTATACATGTATTTAGTTTTACCATTGTTAATTTCCAGACCGGCTTTGATTGCTTCAGCTTCTATTTGTTTGAGTATTTCATCCATTGTACTTACATTGCGTGATAAGATAACAATATCGTCCGCATATGCATATTGTAATACTGGTATCACGTTATTATACTATGAAACTGCTTAAATTTAACTGCTTGTATAAATAAGTTTGCATTGTTGAATATCAAATTGGACGTGTGTTTATTATTTATCGCTAGGCAGCACTGCGAACAGTTCGAATTCTGATTTCGTCGAAACTCTGAGTGGCGTGCTGTTCTGTAGACTTATCAATTCAATCTGCAGACTTTTAGGAGCTTCTATCGGTCGCAAGCTAAAAGGATTGCAGTAAAATTTCGATTCCTTGTCCATTGTCACTATTTCTCCAAACATACCGTGAACTCTGCTAAGCCTCTTAAGAGTTCCGCCACTGGCTTTTAGCGACTGCATTAGTTCAAATTACCAAGTACTGCTGATTGTTACAGCACGTACGACTGCGTGTAGAAGGAGTTCGCTGAACCTTGATGCTTTACATCACGCCGACCACCTGTGTGTCTCGTACAGCAAGTCATCTTCTTTCGGGGTCACGGACCGCTGCAAGACTCACTCTTCTCGACTTCACATAGGCCTAGGCCTACTCTCTCTTTCCGTACAAGTTCACGCTTCTCTTGAGTATAGAGCCATCAAGGTGAGAGCTACTTTGACTGACTTTCTGCCTGGGAACCATTAGCAATTATTTTTCTCTGATAATTTAGGCGAACAACATACTTTCTTCAGGTACTCCACAGATGTAGTTATGGTTCAATCATCATCATCATCATCATCATCATCATCATCATCATCATCATCAATGGCACGACAGCCCTTCATGGCCCCTGGCCTTCTTCAGAAGTTTTCGCCATTCCTCCCTATCCAATGCCAAACTTCTCCAATTTCTAACACCCAAAGTCTTGATGTCATCCATCACACAGTCTTCCCATCTCAATCTCGGTCTCCCAACCTTCCTTCTTTCTATCGGAATAAATTTAAAAAGTCTCTTCGCAACCCTATCGTGTTGCATTCTCACAACATGCCCGGCCCAATCCAATCTTCTCATTTTTATGAATTTAATAATGTCCGGCTCATTATATAATCTGTACAGTTCGAAATTATATCTTCTTCTCCATGTTCCGTTTTCTCTAACTGGTCCAAAGATTTGCCTAAGAATCTTTCTTTCAAATGTACATAATAATGTCGCATCTGACTTCGACAACGGCCAAGTCTCAGATGCTTAGGATAGTACAGACCTTATAAGAATTTTATACATCATAATTTTTGTATTTCTAAATATAATTTGAGATTTCATATGTCTTCTAAGACCATAAAAGCATCTATTGGCAGATAATATTCGTTTTTTTATTTCAGAACTAACATTATTTTTGTTGTTAATTTCAGAGCCAAGCTAGATAAAACTATGGACAGTTTCAAATTTAAAAGAGCCTATTTCCAAGTAAGGGAGTCAGTTATGGTTCAATCGGACAGTTAATTGATTTCCAACAAAGAGACTAGAATTCGATATGAAATACATACATAGATTGTATAAAATTTCAAGATAAAACGGCTATGGAGATTTCCTTCAAGACATTACAACTGCTTTGCAGTTCTCATTCCATTAACTTCAATATTGAAGACTTGTTAATCCAAAGGAAAAGTTTTGGAATATTCCATCGTGTGTTTGGACTTAATATCTCGAATGATAAAGAACTATTTACACGTTCCATCATTAGAATAAGGCAAAGTGAAAAGGCAAATTCTGCATTTCTTCGCATTGTAGGCCTATACATTGTGAAGATACAAAAACGTTCTTTGGCATTTTCTTCCTCTGTTTATAGATTTAGACTAATTATAGTAATACTCAAATAGAGAATGACTCAAATTCACTTTGTTGAGCTCAACGTACGATGTTTAAGGATTGTGCGGATAGCAGCGAGGGAAATTCCGCATTGGGAAAGCTACACAGAAATATTTCTCCATTGTGAAGGTAAACTTGCGAATTCTAAATGAGGCAGAAGAGCAAGTCGATAGCTTCAGATACTTAATGTGTACTATAAGCAGTAACATGAGCTGCTGCCAGGAAGTCAAAAGGAGGATAGCAATGGCCAAGGAAGCTTTTAATAGAAAAAGGAGCATCTTCTGCGGATCTCTGGAGAAAGAACTAAGGAAGAGACTAGTGAGGTGCTTTGTATGAAGTGTAGCATTATATGGGGCAGAAACATGGATATTACGACGAAGTGAAGAGAAGCGAATAGAAGCATTTGAAATGTGGATATGGAGAAAAATGGAACGTGTGAATTGGACAGATAGAATAAGAAATGAAGCTGTGCTGGAAAGAGTGGGTGAAGAAAGAATGATGCTGAAACTGATCAGGAAGAGGAAAAGGAATTGGTTGAGTCACTAGGTGAGTAGAAACTGCCTACTGAAGGATGCACTGGAAGGAATGGTGAACGGAAGTTCGGGGGTAGAAGAAGATATCAGATGATAGACGACATTAAGATATACGGATCATATTAGGAGACAAAGAGGAAAGCAGAAAATAGGAAAGATTGGAGAAAGCTGGGTTTGCAGTGAAACTCCTGCCCTTGAGCAGAACATGAAATGAAAATGAATGTACTGATGTAGCCTATAGCATGAGGAGTAGATTTTTGTAAGGAATGTTTTGAGGCATATCATTCCAAAGGGAGCTATTACGAGTTACTTTGTGTTATGGAGGATACTCTGTGCCAATTTGTCATCTTTAACTGTTTTTACATTAATTGACATCTAATGACTATATAGTACAACTCTAGTTTATTCCATGAAGACTAAATGGCTGTATGTACGCTTTACATTACTCTTATTCATATCCAGGATTAGACATATCTCTGCATGTTCCGGCTTCATAATCTCGCCATCGGTTTCCCAACGTTCCCGATGTCGGATCGAATCCTCTCAGTTTAAGTTCCACCTCTTAGGTTCCCTCTTGTGGCCTACCCTCATGCACTGCGTCATAGATGTATGACAGTGGCACAATGTCCACACATGTGCAGAGGTGCACTCGTTATGAGTGACTAAGTGGCCGGGATCTGACGGAATAAGCGCCGTCTTAAATCACTAAGTGATTATTTTTCGAATATCAAATATTATTATGATGTACCGAAGTACATAAGATATTTCCGTGCAGATATTCTGCATGAGTGTAGACCACTAGAGGGAACCTAAGCGGTGGAACTTAAACTGAGAGGATTCGATCCGACATCGGGATGGGAATCCGGTGTGGCTTAGTGGATAGAGCATCAGCACGTAGAGCTGAAACCCCGGGTTCAAATCCCGGTGCCGGAGAGAATTTTTCTCCGTCCCACTCATATTTCATCATATTATGACGCAGAATATCTGCACGGAAATATCATATGTACTTCGGTACATCATAATAATATATATTTGTACTCCCAAACTGCATTGCAATTACATAAGAATTAAGCAAAGACTATTATTGATGTTGTACTAAAAATAAATTATTATTATTATTATTATTATTATTATTATTATTATTATTATTATTATTATTATTATTATTGTATAATACCTATTGAAACAACAATGATATTAATGATTTACGTAAAATGGTATTCAACCAAGGAAAAACAAGAGTTGATATTGCAAAAGAAACTATAATATAGTGCAATAATCATTTATCAATAAGTACAATAAAATAAATATATTAGGATTTTTACATACGCAATCAGTGGGATGCGTACCCTTAAGACACATCACGTGATTCTGAGAAATGAGCGCTGTGTGCTTTAAAGAGCGGGTCTAGCGAGCGCTCTGACGTTTGCATACTGTACGCCATTCAGTGTCGGTGCAGTCGTGACTCTGCAGTATGATGCGAACTTTGAAGACGGAGCTTCCGCTCATACACTAACCGTCCCGCTATTCCCAATGCTTTTAATGTATCATGGGAGGAGGAGTTCTTTTTGGTAGAGAGCAGTGGATTAGCAAAGTGTTTAATTTGGCATAAAACACTCCAACTGATTAAGAAGTTCAATATCCAACGACATTATTCTTTACAACATGCTACTGAATATGACAAATATGTTGGTAATGAACGCCATAAATTAACACAACTTTAGAAAATGTTTCTCAGGTATATTATACTCAGGTATAGATACTCTAGTATCTATTTGATATTTACATTGCATTATAGGTTATTATACATTTAGTAACATATAATATTATATATCATATTATATACCATGAACTGTAATATACTATACTATGATATATCATAATATCTGTATAATTTAAAATTATATATTAGGGTCTACTAAATGTACTATAATAACTTATAATGCAATATAAATATCGAATAGATACTCTAATGTAATGTACCTGAGAAACATTTTCTTTAAGTTGTATTAATTTATGGTCATATATCATATCATATCATATCATATCACATCATATCATATATCATATCATATCATATCATATCATATCATATCATATCATATCATATATCATATCATATCATATCATATTATATCATATCATATATCACATATCATATCATAGATCATATCATATATCATATCATATATCATATCATATCATATTATATCATATATCATATCATATCATATCACATCATATCATATCATATATCATATCACAGATCATATCATATCACATCATATCATATCATATATCATATCACAGATCATATCATATCACATCATATCATATCATATATCATATCATATCATATCATATCATATCATTTAACAGGATGACAATAATGCACTCAGTGAATAGGCTATGAGAATTAGCTACAAAATTTGCCACGAAATTGCAAAGGAATTGAAAACATTCAACGAAGGTGAATTCATCAAGCGATGTTTAATTATATTGGTAGATGAACTCTGTCCACAGCAAATAGGGGAAGTGGAAGCCATAAGCCTGTCTCGTAGAACCGTGTTGAGATTGCAGTATGTGCGTATGGGTTATGTAAATAAGCCTAATGATTTGTATGTGTGCATAGAGCGAAGTTTATTTCATTAAATTAATAAGAGTGTTATAAATTCTGTAATGTACAATGGATTGATGTAATAGCCTTATAAACTAGCCTATTATGTACTGACAGACTGAATGACTAGAACAACCGTGGCTCTTGTTATATTAATGCAGGGAAGGTAGCTGCGTGAGCGTTCTGCTCTGGCTTGGAATTGAAGTGCCTTGCGGAGCGAGAGCAGCTCTGGCCGACTAAATGGAGCCGCTCTCATGCCCGGCCCTGCCTTAAGACAACCCCGCGTACCCACCGCTGATCTAAACTAAAAGGGGGAATATCATTCATTGCATGATGCGAGAGCTGAATTGTTGGGAAACGTAATGATCATGAACTATCCTATATTATCTTCAAAGTACTGATGCACTCATATTTCAACTTTTTCTTCCGCAGATACGTCATGCCCAGTGTTAGGAATGACTGAGAATTATGGAGAAATGTGGGTTGGGATGATAGCAGAGCAATGGCAATGTCCTAACAAAATCTGCCCGCACTTTCTTTGTCCAACACAAATTCCAGTTTAACTCTTTGGGGTTTGCATCCGGGCCTCTAACTTAAGAATTCCACCCTCTCTAAAGGCTCATTCACAATGAAAATTAAACATAACGTAAGCGTTAACTTAAGAATATAAACGTTACGGTAAAATCAAGACCATTCACGATGGGAACATAAACATAACAGCAAACATACTTGGTAACCATGGAAACATAACGACGCCATTTCCTCATATTCTGTCGTATACTTCATCGCTCCACGATTGTGTTCTGTTTGCAAATCACGTAAGCATAAGCATGAAAGTTTGGATTTTGCAAACTTTCATGTTAACGTCTTACGTTAATGTTTATGTCAATGCTTATGTGAATCATTGTGAATGATCCCATTTGGTAGCCTGGGCTCAAACTTCTGTGTTTATGTTACGGTTATGTTTAATTTTCATTGTGAATGGGCCTTAACATTTCGACTCACATAACGTAATTGATCGAAGCAATAAAGGCTCATTCACAATGAAAATTAAACATAGCGTAAGCGTTAACTTAAGAATATACACGTTACGGTAAAATCAAGAAGTCATACCATCATTCACGATGGGAACATAAACATAAACGCAAACATACTTGGTAACCGTGGAAACGTAACAACGACGCCATTTCCTCATATTCTGTCGTATACTTCAGCGCTCCACGATTGTGTTCTGTTTGCAAATCACGTAAGCATA
This sequence comes from Periplaneta americana, assembly GCF_040183065.1. Classification (NCBI taxonomy): domain Eukaryota; kingdom Metazoa; phylum Arthropoda; class Insecta; order Blattodea; family Blattidae; genus Periplaneta; species Periplaneta americana. The sequence goes on from NC_091119.1 coordinate 33,374,461, forward strand.
AGCATGAAAGTTTGGAGTTTGCAAACTTTCATGTTAACGTCTTACGTTAATGTTTATGTCAATGCTTATGTGAATCATTGTGAATGATCCCATTTGGTAGCCTGGGCGCAAACTTCTGTGTTTATGTTACGGTTATGTTTAATTTTCATTGTGAATGGGCCTTAATATTATGCTGTATGTAAAAAGTGCGTATTTGTATTATTGGTTTGGACTGGCCATGAAGGTCACATCTCTTACGTTGCAGTCACTGTTTCCTCACCCCTGGCACTCTGGGTATTTCCACGCTACTCTTGACTATGAGCAGATTTAATAAGCCCCTATCTTACGACTGCTTTCGTTTATGCAGATGAGATAGAACTGGTCGCAAAACAAAGCAAACCAAACAAGAAAGCGCGTGTGGCTTGGACTTTCCGTTAGTTACTTATGACAGACAGACATCGTGTAATCACAATGGAAAGTCACTGACATTGGGAGTAGAGGGAGGCTTCGATGACCCACATTGCATCTCTACTACAGAACGGGTACCGTAACCTTGCATCCACGAGCGAGTTTTGTTTGGACTGTGCTTACGGCCCGCACAAATATGCACGAGCAATTACTGAAGTATGATACACAACAAATTACTAAAATGATGATGATGATGATCAAAGCTCGGAACTTGGGGACTTGTGTCTTTGCACGTGACTAAGCGACCGGACTTCAATGTCAACATACTCCCGCTTCCAGCACAGAGGTACTGTCAGGTAGCTACAAAAGTGGTTTCTGGCTGCGACAACATATTGATAATATTATGGTAGGTTGAAACACGTAATTTCATAGCATATGTATAATAAAAATAAACATGAAAATTACATCAAATTTACACGTAATTTCATAGCATATACTGTATATAATAAAAATAAACATGAAAAATATATAAAATTTACTGTTCTGCTGTGTACATTTTATTACAATGTATGACTACCTACATTCGAAGATTTTTCGGTAGTAGACTTAAAATACTGAATTTTTTCACTGTTACTGTTTTCTGTTCGATTTTCAGCAGTTGTTAGCTGAGCTGATCTCGTATCTGAGAAATATAAGTATAGCCTAAATTTTTCTCGAAAATAGTTTTCAATTTATTTGCCACTACTAGGGCAAGCCCCTCTACGTCTCGATCCATGGCTATGAACAGATCTTTCTCCAATTTGAGGGACTGCAATGCCTTTCAATGAATTCCGATTCCAGCCTCTAGTTTGTGTGTGGCACAACTTACAAAATATAAACCCTCCATTCGAAAAAAATAATGTATCTCCTCCGAATTCTCCACGAAATTCTGTATCTTAAATTTAAAACAAAATGTATTTTCAAACTTCTATAATACCCATTCGAAATAACACGTATTTTCTATTTCCTCAAACAGACCGTTTATCTTTAATTCTCTGAATGTCATTGGCTTCGACATAACAGTTTCTTCGTCCGTCTTCCTGTCATTAGTTGTGGCCACTTTCTTAGTACATACGACTGTCCCTAAGTACTTGTAGCGTGAGCTTTGTGTACGTTGTACCTGTAACCTTACTCAAGCACACGACACAAGTCCCCAAGTTCCGAGCTTTGGTGATGATGTTCTACCCCTGGCCTGCTCTGTCCTCACTTCTGTGAGGATTTGGAACAAAATCAGGGCCGTAACCAGCAGATAGCACTAGGGGTTGCTCTCCCTAGGGGTTGCAACTGAACTGGGTATTGAGCTAAATTTTCTTTTTCTTTTTTGACTTACTTACAAATGGCTTTTAAGGAACCCGCAGGTTCATTGCAGCCCTTACATAAGCCCGCCATCGGTCCCTATCCTGAGCAAGATTAATCCAGTCTCTATCATCATATCCCACCTCCCTCAAATCCATTTTAATATTATCCTCCCATCTACGTCTCTGCCTCCCCAAAGGTCTTTTTCCCTCCGGCCTCCCAATTAACACTCTATATGCATTTCTGGATTCGCCCATACGTGCTACATGCCCTGCCCATCTCAAACATCTGGATTTAATGTTTCTAATTACGTCAGGTAAAGAATACAATGCGTGCAGTTCTGTGTTGTGTGGTTTTCTCCATTCTTCTGTAACTTCATCCCTCTTAGCCCCAAATATTTTCTAAGAACCTTATTCTCAAACACCATTAATCTCTGTTCCTCTCTCAAAGTGAGAGTTCAAGTTTCACAACCATAAAGAACAACCGGTAATGTTTTATAAATTCTAACTTTCAGATTTTTTGAGAGCAGACTAGATGATATACTTCGCACGAAAACATGACGACCTTCCCTCATCCCCTTCACCAGTTAACTGCAGGCACGCGCAAGGGATAAACCCTTAGCCGAGTTGCCAATTCTTGAAGTCATTGTGATTTGCGAACGTTTTTCAAACTGTGTTCCGTGAAACCGCGATTTTCAGAAAGACTATATTATCTTTGTAAATATACCTTAATTCATAATTACTAAAACAAAATTGGTATAAAAATGAACAAACTTATTTTAAAAACACTTTATATTTATATTTTCACTAACATGTTTTGTCTAAATAAACAAAAAAAATGCAGACTTCTATAATAAGAGTTAAATTCTCATGTTACTGAAGTTCCAGAATTTTATACTTAATTAAGAATGTTGCGCTGGTAAAATTTTCTGAAACTGTGATCATTGAATAGTTATAGAATTTATAGTACAAAAGAGTAAAGTTAGATTTTATCAGCTTCGCCTTGGGTGATAATGTCCATGAACGCATAAAATGTGTTTACTCTAGTGTGCTATACAATATTTTATTCATTACTGGTATGTAAATTTAATTTTAAATTGTAGGGCTTTTCTTTGTAATGTGTTGTTGGCGAAGAAGTTCATATGTATTCATTTTGCTATTGCTAATATGTTGGTTGTCATGTAGAGAGTGATTTAAAAACATTTAATTCACTGCTGTAAGTTAGAAAACTTTTAAGCACTGCTGTGAATAATGTCATTATTTAGGTTGCTAAGGACGGTGTTGCTGTTGGCGATATCTCTTTCGCGTACTGTTCACATACTGTTCGGCGAAGTAAATCACGTATAAAAACGTCTATCTTACCGAATTCTGTTTTAATTTGTTTATTTTCTCTTTAGTTGGTGAACCGTAATTCTTGATTTCTATGCCCATATATCCAACTCCGCCGGTTGCGTCCGATGTTAAGTGGTTAAGATTTATACTTATTAAACTGCCTGAACTTTCGATTACTTTATGGATAGAATTTCTAACGTTAGACACAATTTTAACATTTTGTTTTCTTAGCTAAGCTCCTCTGCAAATAAGATATTCTATTTTCTTCGACGGTGTTATTTGTTCTTGTCGTGATCTTCAGGTGTATCAGGAGGCCTGGCTGCGGATCATCTGCTCCAACACTCATTAATCATAGCCGGAATAAATTAGACATATTGAAGCGCACAACGGTATAAAACAACACGTCGACAAAGACACTGAGAATGGGTGAAAGCCAACAGGTAGAGGCAATGACTACTAGATTTGGCAATGCTGGGATCTATTGTATTTCTGCCACGCGGCTAGGGGTTGAGTAGAGGATGGGGGTTTATGAGGGATTACCAATTCCAAGAAGAGAGGCCGTCATGTTTCCGAGCCAAGTATAAAAGCTTCTCAACCGAATAATAACAGGCATTTCCCATACTTATTCTGCGTTTAATTTCCTCCCGAGTGTCATTTATATTTGTTACTGTTGCTCCAAGATATTTGAATTTTTCCACGTCTTCGAAGGATAAATCTCCTATTTTCATGTTTCTATTTCGTAAAATATTCTGGTCACGAGACATAATCATATACTTTGTTTTTTCGGGATTTACTTCCAAACCTTTCGCTTTACTTGCTTCAAGTAAAATTTCCGTGTTTTCCCTAATCGTTTGTGGATTTTCTTCTAACATATTCACGTCATCCGCATAGACAAGAAGCTGATGTAACCCGTTCAATTCCAAACCCTCTCTGTTATCCTGAACTTTCCTAATGGCATATTCTAGAGCAAAGTTAAAAAGCAAAGGTGATAGTGCATCTCCTTGCTTTAGCCCGCAGTGAATTGGAAAAGCATCAGATACAAACTGACTGTGACATTTTTGACATTGGACACAATTATTAATTTAATATTCCCTCAACCAATTGAAGCAGAATTGCTGGGTAACTTTCGGCGTTGGACCTCGGACTCATTTCGCCATCATTAATTCACATATCATCATCCATACCATAGCCCGGGTTCAGTTCACGGTGGAGCGTGCTGTACTTGTACAAGAGCGTGGTCGTTCGGCTACCCAATCATTCACAGAATAGGAGTGGTAAACACAATAAGCCTCAGGCTGTAGTGTAAGCCTTCGGGTCCCTCCTCCGTACAACAGGAAATAGTCTTCCTGATCGTGAAACGAAGGGGCCGGGTTCAAATCCTGGTTGAGGTTTTCCCTCAGCCACTTGAAGCAGAATTGCTGGGTAACTTTCGGCGTTGGACCTCGGACTCATTTCGCCTTCATTATCATCATTCCATTAATAATCTTCAATAGTTACAGGTCGACCAGAAGGACATGGCGGACGTGGTTCCAGGATCCACCCACAGATGGCATCTGTCTGCGGGAGCTGCACATATCCCTCAGAAGCTGCAGGGGCTTCAATTAGCGGACTGCAGCAGCCAGGGGGAGTGTAGCTCCCTCAGATAGATGGCGCCTTGGTGAGTAGTGGAATCGACGACGGTAGCTATATCCCTCTGGTTAAGGATGGAGCAGATTCATGCATGAACAGATGCCATTAATCTGAAACGGCTGCAGAGGAACAGCACAGGGAGCCGGAGGGGCGTTTCTATTCACGTGGACTCCGTCAAACCTGGATGCTGTGGCCGAATCGATAATATGGCTCCAAGCAGTGAATCACGGGCAGCCGTAAGGAAGGAGAAGAAGCCATGATTTAGCGCATACGAAGGCCAGGGAGTATGAGCGATGCGTTGTGAGTGAGCCCATACTTATTTAGTGTTTAAACTACTACAGTCCATTTACGCGTGTTAACAGATTCCGTTCAGCACTATACGACTAACTACATGTACTGTAAATTAATTTTGTATCATTAATTTGCAGCATTAACATACTTCAGTGTCTAATAGCTTAATAATTATTATCAGTTTATGGATCCGCATTTATATAACACTTTTTTTATCGTCTATATGTGTGGAATCCAACCCAGAAATTTTGCCGCGTATTTTCAAACACCCTGTATATTCCTTATAAACAGTGACGTAAACAATGTTTAAGGCGCAGTATTAGCTAACGTTTGTAGTTTTGAATCATGTCTGTTATGTACAGTCTTAATCGCACTACTCATTTACGCTAAATTCTTTTCCCTGGCACTTATAGCTATTTAAGGACGACATGCAACGAAACATTTACCTCAAGTGGTCCGCTATAGGCTACTTGTTCTTTTGAAAGGTGGGACATGACAGGAGCGCGCGTTGCGATCGGAAAAACAGCTGAATGTCACATAGCGTGGTAGGCCTGTTGTTATGGTAACAACGGTTGAGTTGCCAAACTTATCGTTCCCACGTGGCTAGTGCTTAATAGCTGTCTTGGCGACATTTATTGTCAATTAATATTTGAGGAGAAAAATTCGCTCCGGTGCCGGGGATTGAATCCGGGTCCTTGGTTCTACGTACCAAGCGCTCTGATCACTGAACTACGCCGAATTCAATCCACAGCACCGAATCGAATCTTCCTCCTTGAATTCGGCGTAGCTCAGTGATCAGAGCGCTTGGTACGTAGAACCAAGGACCCGGGTTCAATCCCCGGCGCCGGAGCGAATTTTTTTCCTCAAATATTAATGGTCAATATTACAGATATTATTCTGTATGACAAATTAATAAATCTATAATATTCCCATAGCTAGCAGTGCATATGTCTGTACAGATTACTGTGCATTTAACTGCGGAATCCCGGCCAAATAAGTCACTCAGCTGAGTGCGCTCCTAGTATAATGGCAGTTGACATTGGACATATACGTCAACATGTATGCCTAACTTGGAGTCAGACCATAAAGGGAAAACATTAAAGGAGAAAGGTTCGATCCGGTGCTGTGGATTGAATTCGGCGTAGCTCAGTGGTCAGAGCGCTTGGTACGTAGAACCAGGGACCCGGGGTCAATCCCCGGCGCCAGAGCGAATTTTTCTCCTCGAATATCAATTGTCAATATTACAGATATTATTCTGTATGACAAATTACTAAATCTATAATATTGACATTTATTGTGCACATATTGTTATCACTGGTACGTTTCCTGTTCGATCCTGTGTCGATTTTTGTATTGTTTTCTTATCCTCGCGTCAATTCTCAATGAAAGTTTTAACGTCAGCCATCTTAACGTCAATTGCTAGCTTCCATTAGCTGGCAACATGGTAGTCCATATTGGCAACATAGCACTGTAGTTCCAAGCTCGACCGCTTAACTGTCATGTCCTATATTTCAAAAAACCAAGTATAGTAATCTGATCATTCGCAGTGCCTCCTTTCTGGAACTTACGAAATATCTGTGCGCCATCAAATTATTTCTAAGACTGTACATTTGCATGCTGTGTTAAATTATCTATGTGCATCATTTCGACCCCAAGCCCCAAGCCACGAGATTCACATTTGTATGTTGATTTGCAACTAATCTCAGAGAAATTCCCAACTGTAGATTTATCCCAAGGCTCTTCAAGGGCTGTAGGCGCCAAGAAGTGAAGTGTAAGCAAACATGTAACACGGCCAACCATATAAGGGTGCTTCACAGTCATGTCCACAATTCTACTCCTTATTAAGCTACAGAAGAAACCACCTGAATTAATCAGACATGAAGGGCATTACATAAACAATAAGAACAGTAGTGACGACCAGTGGCGTAGGCTGTTCTCAACACTTGGGCTATTTCTAGTTTTTACAGTGACGACATGCTTACTTGTAACAATAATTTTTAACAGTGCAACATTCATCAGTAAAGCATATTTAATATTAATTTTAATCTACTGTAAAACTACTTTGAAACACAAACGCTTACCTTCAGAGATTATTTGTAAAGGAAGTCTATTCTTCTTGTCTTCTGCGTGAATTTCTTTGTCACTTTGTCGCAGAACACGTCCGGTGTAAGTTTAATAAGAATTTCTTTTTCAACTGATAGAACACCCAGATTGCTCAGACATATTTGTCCCTGCGTTGCTCTCAAATATGTTTTTATTTTTTTCAAAGCAGAAAAGTTTCGTTCAACACTTGCCGTTGTAGAAGGAAATGTTAATATCAATTGGCCCAGTCTATAAACCTCATTAAATACGTGCAATTTATTTATTTATTTTTTTCATTTTCATTTATTTTATTCCATAGATCTTACATGAGCAATGAAGCATATATGTTTGTTGTAATTTCACCAACTGATTTATTTTTGTACTCTTTGGTAGAGTAAACAACTTTTTCATTCTTTAGACGTAATGTGTCAAAAAAGCTAACAGAGGGAACTTTGCGTTCACTAAAAAGACTTTCTGGAAAATTTTGCGCATAACTGTCAGAATTGTTACAATCCAAAAGAGAAACAAACTTTAATTTTTCAGTGATTCAAATCTGAGGTTCATTTGTAATAACAGAGAACCTATTATTTCATAATAAATTATTCTGTAATCTCCTATATCGAGCTTTTTTCTTCTTGGACTTCTTTCATCATTTTCCGCTTCTGTCTATATCTTCTCAAATTTTTCATCCCTTATTTTTTTTTAGTACAACACAAAATTCCACTATTTTATTGTTGCAATAGGTCATGTCCATGCTTTTATTTTGAAGAATGTCATAGGGTCTATAATACATCTGAATGAATAAATAGTACACCATGGAAAATATCCAAGAGAAATTTTGTATAAAATTTTTCTAGAAAACGAATGGAACCAGATACAGCATTCACTTTTTCAAGAGTCCACTCCCCTGGCTCATCTTCAACAGAAAGGAAAAACTCAATGAGATGTTGCCTATACTCTCTTACAGTGTTTACTAATCTGGATGAAGAATTTCATCTTGTAGGTGCAGTGCGAGGAAGTTTTTTTTTTTCCATGAAGTTTTAAGGACAATGTGAACGGCTTGTAGAGTCTAAAAAAAAAAAAAAAAAACTAGTTACACCAGAAAGTGATGTGAAAAATTGCCGAAATTCGCGAATGTTGTTCGTGGATTGAGATAGCACTAAATTTAATATATGACTGTAACAGTGAATGAAGTATGAAGTCTGATATTTGTCTCATGTCCGGCCATTACAGCTGCTGTCTGGGCAACTAACTTTTCTGCGCAATCCAGGTCTTCAATTACTTTGACGACATGAGTGAAAAGTCCCTGTACAGTACGGTCAGATGAAACATGAGAAAATGTAGAAACCTTTCCTCGTATTTTCCCTCATTGTCAACGTATCTTAGAACTGTTGATAACTGACTTTTTTAATATAATTATCAGTTGTCTTATCCAACATTAAACCTATAAAGGGAACTTCCCAAATTTCTGATTTTATTGTTTCTGTGGCTACACTGGCTACGGTACTGATTCAATTAAATCGTTTTGAATTTCAGGAGAAGTGCCCTTAAACACTGTAGCAGTCTTCAAATGATTCGATATAACTGGATCATAATTAGATAAATAATCAAGAGATTCAATATACATCCATTTGTTTGTGGAATTTTCTGATTCATTGTGCCCTCTGAATGGATATTCTTGCTTGCCCAAAAATGTAACTTTAAGCTATCTATTAAGCGTTTTAAAACCTGCCTGTTTTCATTAACTTTCTCATTATGTAAAGAATCTGCAATTTTCTGTTGCTCATTCAGTGCATGGTCAATCCTATTTGCTCCAAAAGTTTGTAAAGTAGCAAAAGCTCTTAATTGGTTGACAGATATCTGATGTCTATCGCTTGCAGTGACTAAATAATTTAAGCCAAGCTGTTAAACCCATTTCTAATCCAAGCAGTAATCTCTGTGAAAAATAAAAGACAAGGTCAACAATAAAGTTTTTTCAACTCACCAGATCCAGTAATCATTCGTAGCCTACTTTTCATAATTTGCAGTATTGAAATTTCTAATATAAGAACGATTTTTTTTCTTTACGTTCACATTTGAGTTCTTTAAGAACTGGTTATGGCCTTCCATTTTTGGTTAAACGAGCGTTGAGGGACTTCCGCCGATTTTGGAATAGACACCTACCCACGTAGGTTAATTTCAATCAGAAACACGCCAAATGAATTATCTTTGCACCAGAATCGGATGCTCCCTGGACCAAATTATCGTATTTTATAATTATTTGAACGCAACAGAAATCAGAAGTCTTGTTAAAGTCGGCGGAAGTCCCTCAACGCTCGTTTCACCTCATTTTTAATAAATTCCTGTTTTTCTTCACATATAAGTCTAGGAAATGGTGATTTCAACAAATGACCAATAACCTCGGACATTTTTCAATTATCACACTATTAAATACACTACTACACGGCAAACAACAGTTACGTTCGAGCCTAGGTGTTCAATCAATTAAAAACACTGTAAACTTAATGACTTGTATAAAAGAAATAACCATTGAAATTCACACACGAAAATAGCATTCATATGATAATATGAACCGAAATAATGACGGCTAAAAAGCGCGCTGAGTTCGGACACAGCTTTCATTATTGCCAATAGACCTACAATTATTCATCCTGGCACGAAATTCGGAAGTTTGCAGAATATATTACCGAGACCCAAAATAAAGCCTTCGTGGGTCCATTTCAACATTAATATGAACATAGTAAAAAAAAAACATATTTACATATACTGTAGTATAACTTAATACATTTATAAAGGCTTCGATAAAATGTGTATGATTGGTTGGCCATTGTGAAATTTGGGGATTGTCGAGTTGTCTGCTGTTGTCAACCTGTGCAATAGAGTCGCCATCTCTCGAAGAAAGTTGTTACCGCTAGCTCTTTGAATAGCGAAGTAATGAAACTTACGTCAGTGCATTGGTTCCTTCTCCCCCCTCCAACCCTTCCCGAGTCCATCCACGCTCGCTGTAGCCATCTCAGATCTGCTGCGAAGCATGTAGCTTGCGGCTAGACCTATCCAACGTGTAGTATACAGCTGAAGTGAATCTAACAGAATCTACTGATTTTACAGCCTTAAAATGTGCAATACCAATGAGAAAATCGATAATAAAATCTATGGGCTTCGCAGCTGGCCTGGCTAGCTCATAGAATACGCCACTGGTGAGTGGTGACGACCAAACTGGGGATGTCACAGCATACAGCTCACCACGCCATCATAATTTTCCCAGATTTGTGTACATATGTTGTCACTGATGCGAAATAAAGATCTGATGCATCGATATGTCCAAAGAACAACCTGAAGGAAATACCAAGGAGCCTGTGTATTGCATCACTATATCTGACACAGGTTTGTCCCGTATCCTGGACATCTGACTTTCGAACACTGACGCAACAGTTTCTTTAATCAAACAGAACAATGGAAGAATACTATGTTCAATTTATACATAGAGGTCCGACAGGTGTCCACCTTAGGGTGTAGGAGTTCCAGTAAATGTTCATATGGTACCAGGTTAAGAAAGAAGTCCAAGTGTATACTCCGGTTAAGGAAAAAAAAAAAAAACACTAAATGCAGATCAAAGGAAAACGAAAAAATTACGGAAGAATGACAGAAAAACAATGGATAAATAAAGGAAGGAAGGATGGTAGAATAAGAATAGGCAAATAAAGAATGAAAGAACAAGAAAGAGAAAGGAGAAAAAGCGAAGAAATTAAAAATCAAGAAAAGTGAAGAAAGTAAGAAAATAATTAGCTACCAGTACCGGTGTAGTGAGTTGACGGCAGTGAGTTGCATTCGAGATTTGAAACTGCGCTCGGGCAAGTCCCTGGGGCGTGGGTTCGAATCCTTTTTGGACTGATTACCTAATTGTTTTTTTACCGAGGGTTTCCCCAACTGTAAGACGAACGACAGGTAATCTCAAGCCGAACTAGGGCTCATCTCGCTATCACCAATTCCAACGACAATCACAATAAGTCTTCTGACTGTGATGAGTTCAAACAGAGAGGAAAAAAATAGTATTAAAAAGGCAGAAAGGAAGAAGGAACTAAAAGCAAGAAAAAATGAGCAAATAGGGAAGGAAAGAAACACAAAGGGACAAAGAAACAGTGGCGAAACTCTGAAGAGGCTTTTCAGGTTTAGACTACCCAAAAAATTTGAATTATTATACCTAGTAACAGTAGGCCTACAAGTTCGTAATAACGATGCATCGTAATACGCGATTTCACTCTGATCCTTCTATATACAGTATTAAGTTCACATTGGCAGTCATTCCAGGATAGAGAGTTCAGTGCGAGAGGCTTGTGGGAGAAGCCTCTTCTAATTTTTTTTAGTTGGTTATTTAACGATGCTGTATCAACTAGTAAGTTATTTAACGTCGATGAGAGTGGTGATAGTGAAATGATATTTGGAGAGATGAGGCCAAGGATTCGCCATAGATTACCTGGCATTCACCTTAAGGTTGGGGAAAACCTCGGAAAAAACCCAACCAGGTAATCAGCCCAAGCGGGGATCGAACCCTCTCCCAAGCGCAATTTCAGACCAGCAGGCAAGCGCCTTAACTGACTGAGCTACGCCAGTGGCTCCCTCTTCTAAAGACCTAAGCTTGAAGGGGACTGGGGAGGAGGTATCGATTCGCTACAGCTCAGTATGAAACATGGCTAGCTGCACCACCACAATGATACGTAGTGCTATATTGGTTTTCTGTACATGCGCTTCTTTATTGAGTGTTAGTTTAATCAATAGTACATGCGAATGTTACATATTACTTTTGTGTAAAATCGCTCATAGTAAGTAAACATTGAGATAATTATATGTAGAATTGAAAGAGAAACTGTTTTCAAGTTGGACGTATAAAACAAAATGTGCTTACAAAGATAGGATATCGACACCACATTTACATATTAAAATAGCGGATGGAGGAAAACAAAATAAGACATTTTCAATTTTCATAGTATAAGAAATATACTTGGCTAACAGGGTGCTCTGAGACAGATAAAGTACATTATATACCTATATTATGTTTGGGGGTAAAAATAGTCATCATTTTCTTGTGGAGTCTGTGTCACAAAAAAAAAAGATAGAAAAGTCGAGAAACCTCTGCTTATCAAATTACAATGATGTACCAAAGTATATACATTTCCGTGCAGGAATTCTGCATTACCATATGGTGAAGAGTGGGTAGAGCAGAGAAAATAATAATATGATAAGCATAACTAATCACTTCGTGATTCAAGACAGCGCCTTGTTCTGTTGGATCTGGCCACTTAGTCACTCGTAATAAATGCACCTCTGTACATAGTGTTGGACACTGTGCCACTGTCACATATTCTGTGATACAATACATGAGGGTAGGCCACGAGAAGGGAAAAAAGAGAGGTAGAACTTAAACTGAGAGAGAGTCAATCCAGCATTGGAACTGGAATCCAGTGTGGCTTAGTGGATAAAGTGTCAGCACGTAGAGCTGAAAATCCGGGTTCGAGTCCCAGTGCCGGAGAATTTTTCTCTGTTCTACCCATTCTTCACTACTATATCACTTGAATACAATATATAACTTTCACGTGTTAATTATAACTAAGTTATACAGAGTGATTCAGGAGGAAAGGTAAAAAATCTAGTATACGATATCTTAGGCCATTTAGAGTGAAAAAGTTCATATGAACATAGGTTCATTTTCGAACGATGGTGGAGCTAGATGCATTTTTTTGGTAAAATGTCTCACCCCAATGTGAATCAAACGTTACCATATGCTGCTGACGTGAGATGTGAGGCAAGGTCACGGATCGAAATGAATGACGTAACATTAGAATCTGCATTGTGAGCGACGTGGATAAGTTCATTCACCTCACAAACCAGGTTATGGAGCATTACAAATGTCCAATCGCCTGCCCTTATCTGATGTAATGACACAGATCCCACGCATAACACAAATACACTATCGCTTATCAGTTCACAGCAGTTCAGTCAGCTAATTACAGTACAGTAGTTATACAGGTACAGTTATCGAAAGTGTTAAGTTGTGTTTTTCAAGATGCCTTATACATTTTCGACTGCAGAATATGCCGATACTATGTATGTTTATGGTTTGTGCTATGGAAGTTCCTTGCCGTCGCTGAATATGAACGACGCTTTCCGAACAGAAGAGTACCATATCGAAGAATATTCACTGTCTATAGGGTTGGATGAAAGACTTGGTATACCAAAGGAAGGTGAAAATGAGAGAGGCGCTAATCGACTGTATTTTGGGTGCTGCACGCCGCATAAAGAATAGCCACGTGCAACTCTCCCGAACGATGAGCGTGATTCACGCCCGAACGCAACAGTGCATTGATGCAGAAGGAGGTACCTTTGAAAATGTGCGAAAACATCGACCCTGATGTATGTCGATTAGGTATGTATGCATACGTAAATATAAACTTCAAATTTGTCTGTTATCTGTCTCTAAATGCGAGCCAGTATAATGGAGTCCCAGAAGTTTTTGTGAAATCAAACAGCCATATCTCTGTAACCGTTCGAAAACGGACCCATATTCATACGAACTTTTTGACTCAGAATGACTTCAGAATTCACATCGTGAATCACCCTGTAGATACCTAGTTGATTACTTTCGGCTTGGGACCTATCTTCAGAACTGCTGTGATCCTGGTCCTTGCATTAGTGTAATAGTTGATTCTACCAGTACTATACGAGAAACAGATCTGAAACCCTGACTCAAACCTACCCCACCTACACTCAGCTCATTAAGAGGTCTGAAGCTCTTGACAAGGGGGAAGACAAGGACATCAAAGGAACTTCGAATTTATTCTCAGCAATTTTTATAATAAGATGAATTGTTTTATCACTGATTATCAAGTATTTTAATAGTATTATATACATATGCACACACACAATGGATTCATATAATACAATACATACATATTACTCGATTCAACTACAATTGCCGATCATGTACGAGATGCTTGTGTATGTGCATGTGTGCTCGTATTGGCCGATCTGATAGATGGGACAGGAAGTATTGTATGCTTCGGTCCTATGATATATGGAACACTGCACTGAATTAACTCCGCACGTGAGGGACAATAATAATTATTATGAAATACTAACATCCATTCACATTATTTGTAGTACTGTACCTTAATGGTGTCGAACAACTTGCCCTTCCTCGGTGATATCTACTAGTGTCGTGCATTACAGGCGCTATGTTTGGTTCAAGTTTGTCGAGTATGGCGAAGTTCGAGATTCGCCGATGTTCGTACTGCAGGAGGAGTCCTTTCGTGTTTGTTTCACTTTGTAAAAATATTCTCAGTCCTACACTCCCACCCCTTCATGTTTTAATTGCTTAAGGGTTTTAGCACAGATCTTGCGATTAGTTTTCCATACGAATTAAGCGAAGTTTGTAATGCCTTGGTTGCCTCTATCAAGTTCGAATAGTGCAGAACACTAATATCTACATCTACCTCGTCAGCTGTTTCCATCGAGCTATTGGTGATGTCAGATACAGCTGTATCAGTTGAATCTTGCGCGTTTTTACTTTCCGAAACGTCACTGTCAACACCCACGTTTATTATTACACTTTCAATGGCTTGTTCTATTGTAGCGTCTCTTTGTGAGTATTAATTTCTTATTACACATATTTTATCACAGGCCTGCTTCCAGTCTTTCTTTGTGATTCTATTTATAGCATTGTGTGTCATTTCTTTGAGAACTCTGAGATTAACACTGCCAACATTATTGGATGATATTTTTTGTTTCATAATGTTTCAAATCAATTCGATGGGACTCAGGTCACAATTATATGGCAGTAAGTGTAATACTGTAAAACCATGCCCATGCAATATTCTGTCAACTGTATACAGTGGCGAGGGTTTATGAAGTCTATTTCCAGAAGTTAGCTCTTTGATAAATCAGATTCTTAATGTATATTGTTTGTCTGTAACCATGATAGGATGTATGCTTTTAAGAGATAATGTATTTGAGACTTTTTCTGAAACAGAATGATTGGGTGCATTGTCTAGTACGATACTGCTATAATATTTTTGCTGTAAGAAAAATACTAATGTAAACAATAGCACGTGGCTGAAGTGAGGCTTCAATGGCCGCTGTTTGGCACCATAGATTCTCAGGATGTGTTCCCGCCTACTGTTGTACATTCTGTTTTATGTTAAACATTTCCCGTTACTCATCAAGTAGGCCTAACCTCACTACCATTCATTCATTTGCTTAGGAAACATTTACTTTATAATTACTGTAATTAAATTATTTTAAACTTAGGTAGAAGGTCACTCACTGCCGGACAAAGGAGTTATTCCTTCTGAATTGGAGTTGTCAGAACTATCATCGGCAGGATTTATGAAGAGACGGTCCACAACAGCGTCAGTTGTTCCTTCCAGCTGGAACATGTGGTCTTCCTCCTTTATCACGTGTTGAATTGCACCTTGCCGCCTGTCGGCAGTCACTTCAGATAAACCTGAGACTAACAATTCTCGAACTTCTGGTAACTTGGAAGGTTTTGTTATTCCTTGCTAGGAAACCTTTCACCTGACTCCACACTAGTTCAATGGCATTTAAGAAACTATGATAAGGTGGAAGACGTATAACAACATGACCCGCACTTTTTGCTGATTCATCCACGATATACTTATTGAACAGAGCACTATACTTTGCCACCAACATCAGAAGATCGTCATTATAAGCATTGGGATCGAATTTCTCGTTTTTATTTTCCAGCCAGTTTACAATATCTTTCTTAAGCCAAGATCGAGTGAGTCAGCGCTCGAGTTTAACACTATGATAAGGAGCGTTATCGATCACAATGAACTACCGGGCTTCAATTTTGGGAGAACGCCTGTAAACCAATTGTTAAATACTTCTCCATTCATGTCTTCATGATAGTCTTCACTCTTTTTTGATTCGAAAACCAGTAGCCTGCCTTCAACAAACCCAGTATCACTTCCGATGTGAACAATTATCAATCTTTTACCATTCGACATAAGATTCTTCACTCCTGTTGAGAGGCCCGAAAGAAATGTTTGTTTCTTACTTTTAACTTTATCGTCTACCCAGACTTTATTGGTAACGTGCCCTTCATTTACCCATGTCTCGTCGAGGTAATATATCTTTCTATTTTCATTCCTGTATTTCCTTATTGTCCTCAAGTAACGTCTTTTCCATTGGACAATGTCTTCCCTATCAGTAATTATATGCACACGATTTCTTCTTTCAAACTCAAGCCCTGTATCTTTAAGACGAGTGTGTAATGTTGTTTGTTTCAGATTAGGTATTGTTGTTGTTTTCTAATGCCAGGCGTTTGACAATAAAGTCATCTGACCTCTTGCACTCCAATATTTTTTAAAGATATTATCACGACCAGCCACTGAAGCACAGATTTTGAGGTGTTCCGAATCCATTTCTTGGTTTGAGTTGCACAATGGGCAGTTAGGGGACAGATATATTCCAATTCTATGCAGGTGTTTAGCCAAACAATCATGGCCTGTTGCCAATCTAAATGCAGCTACAGACGATTTTCGTGGTAAATCGGGAATTAACTGTGGATTATGATGCAGAGAGTTCCATTTTTTCCCTTGGGATTGAGTTATCAAATTTTGTTTGTTGAAGTCTAAGTATGTAGATTTAATAAATCTTTTCACAGAGTAATACGTAGATTTAGTAACAGGTCTGTAAGTAGCAGTGCTGCCCTTCTTTGCTAAAGCATCCGCATTCTCGTTTCCCAGGATTCCACAATGGGATGGTATCCATTGGAATACAATTCTTTTATTGAGTGATATTAATTGAGAGAGCATTTTAGTTATTTCTGCTGTTTGAGATGAAGGTGTGTGTTTAGAGACGATTGATGGAATAGCTGCTTTGGAGTCTGACAATATAACTGCATTCCTAAATTTATTGATGTGGCATAGAAGATTCCTGAGACATTCACTTATTGCAAGTTCATTTCCCTTTCCTTCCTTCTCTTTCTACTTTTCTGTTCCTAGTGCTGACCTGCTATGGCACTAAAATCGTCCTCCATTGGCTTAAGGAGGGAAAGCTGGTGATCAACAAGATCTCCCAGCTAGGTCCAATGGACCTGTCGACCAACAGCAGGTGTGGTCCTCCAGACATTCTGGGGGTTGTGTGTGAATGAAGTAGCCACCAAAACGTTAAAATATGGTGTTCACTTAAATCGGCTACAACTTGCCATTTAACTGCTCCAATATGAGATTAGGTAATGTAGGGTCACTGTTAATGCAAGTAAGAACTTTGTTAAGTGTAAGTGGCTCATTTTTTAAGAAAAAGCTGTGAACTTTTGAACGAATAGTACTTTTCACAAAATCATTGCATTGTCCAATCACGGGTTTATCACACTTCCTCGTTTTACATGGTGTTCTTAGCTCACTTGTTTCTTCTTTTTCTTTTCGCGCCATTAATATGCTGGACACAGACGCTCTGATAAATTCAGACGTTAATGACGCGATCTGTTTAATAGGTAACGTTGCACATGCAAAATGAAAACTTAAGGCACTAAGTCAATAACATGGCTTATAACATCTCTCGTAGTCCAATTACAGCACATTGGAATATTGGCACTGCTAGCTCCCATTACTGGCTACCACTCATATTCTATTCAGTTTTGAAGTGAATGAGATTTACTAGCAACACCAGTAGTGGCAAATGATGGACTATATTGCTAACTACACAGTTCACATCCCTTGAAAGCATTACTATGAATATAATATACAAAAATTTAAACTGGGATAAATCATAACATCTCGGCAAAATCTGGGACAAACTGGCGACCCAAAATGCCTCCAGAAAAATCCGGGACAGGGAGTCTAAATTCGGGACTGTTCCAGAAAAATCACCTTAGGTGAGAGCGGCATCTATGAGAGAGAATCCCTTTCTAAAGCCATATTCAAGAGATTCTCAACATATCATTTTAATTTGTCATTTGAGGCCATTTATACATGGTGTTTCCGGGCCAGTGTTACAAACTTTCAGGGATGATGGGGAAAGGCACATGTATCAATTTGAGATAAAGGAACCATGGTCCGGAAATGACTGAGTCGAAAGTTATAAGCAAAAATAGTTGTGCGGAAATGGAATTGTAATTTGGCACCACGTGCCCTCTTTTCCTTAACCTTTGAAACAGTCGTGGAAAGATGGTATGGGTCGGATGTCTCTTACATGGGTACTTGACCCGATACAATCTGTGAGCTTGTCTACTGTTCCCATTGGCTCATCCGTATTCGAAAATCATGTCTGCATATTCCGCTCTCGTGTACTCCTCCATTTCACTAGGACTGATCGACTGGACACTGCAACTTGTACACATACACTGCTGTTTACAGACGTGCATTTCAGGACCGACCATGTCCATTACATATTACGCCATCTACTTTGCTTTAGTGTAGTTTCCTGTCCCCACCCCTCAGACAGCGCACTGAATGGAATACTGTAAGTAGACAACGTAAACAATGTCAGATGAATACAGTATGTGTAAGATGTACAGATAAATACACATAAATAAGGTGTACAGAGGAATAAAATTATTTCATTTCCACACAACTATTTTTGCTTGTCACTTTCGACTCAGTCATCTCCGGACCAGGGTTCCTTATCTCAAATTGATACATGTGTCCTTCCCCATCATCCCTGAAAGTGTGTAACACTAGCCCGGAAACACCTTGTATAATGACTAAATAATAAATTTGTATAATGAATAAATAATAATATATGTTATAAAAATTGTACAAAAATCGACAAATAATTGAGGGAGGGTACCTGGTTCTTTGGGATAGCTCAGAATATTGTTCAAAGTAGAATAAAAGAGCTTTCAGGTCCTCATAAGATGTGATGATGGAGCCTGCAAGTATTTCCGAAACATCAGATATATAAAATTTGAACACACAGCTGAAAAACGCAAATTCTTCTTGACGTATTTCAATATTTGTTAACAACATTTTTGTACAGGTATAAAATAAAAATTACATCAGAATTAGAATAAAAAATACCTTCATTTCATCTGATATTGTACACAGTTCTTCTACAATTGCATAATATACACGTCAGTGCACAACATGTTCTAGAATTCCTTGCCGGATAAGAGGTTCACATTGAGCACGAGGTAATAGATGCTGACTGTTCTTCTTAAGGAGCACTATTTCCCCATCATCCAACTCAAATTTGCCGTAATCGACTTGACATCGAACCTATAAAACAGATAAAAGCAAACATAATTTATACTAATGCATACAATTTTTATCCAGGATTGGAATACTTAGCTTTCCTTTTTGTGTGTTATACAATTCAAATGAACCCAAGAACTTAGAACATTTAGGAAGATGCACAACCATACAAAAAGAAAATTCTATACCTCATAAATACTGGAGTGCAAGAGGACTATTGACTTCGTTGCCAAATGTCTAGGCATTTGAACAACAACAATTTTTATCTATATGAAATTAAACAGTCTTCAAGCTAATTTTATAATATATTTTCTTACAATTTCTATCTTACAGATAGTTGTTGTTTTCTAATGCCAGGCGTTTGACAATAAAGTCATTTGACCTCTTGCACTCCAATTTTTTTCAAAGATATTATCATGACCAGCCAATGAAGCACAGATTTTGAGGTGTTCCGAATCCATTTCTTGGTTTGAGTTGCACAATGGGCAGTTAGGGGACTGATATATTCTAATTCTATGCAGGTGTTTAGCCAAACAATCATGGCCTGTTGCCAATCTAAATGCAGCTACAGACGATTTTCGTGGTAAATCGGGAATTAATTGATACAGATAGTAAAACAACTTATAAATTTTAGTATTTTTAGTATTTATTTATTTAACCTGGTAGAGATAAGGCCATCAGGCCTTCTCTGCCCCTCTACCAGGGGATTACAACTATAATATGAAGAATAAAATTACAATTAATATTAAATTTACAATTACAATTACAATAAAAATTAAAGTACGACAAGATTACCTGATTAATGAAAGCTAGACAATTTATCATAGAAGTTAAGAACAAAGAATATTTTTGTATTTACTGAATTACAAATTAAACCTAGAATAACAAAATTCTATAGTGATGAAATTATCATATATTCAGATATTTTGTGATAGATTAAGAGGACTATTTACAAGAAACCATGTCTGAACGAGTCTCAATTACTGACCAAGTGCCTAGTAAGTTTGCGTTTGAATTCAATTTTATTTCGACAGTTCCTGATGCTAGCAGGTACCGAATTCCAGAGTCTTGGCAGGGCTATTGTGAAAGAGAGGAGTATGAGGAGGTGCGATGGGATGGTATTGTTAGTATTGTTTCATGGTGAGAGCGTGTGTTCAGATTGTGGTGGGAAGAAAGGTAAGTGAAGCGAGACGACAGGTACGAAGGAATAGAAGAGTTCAAGATTTCGAAGAGAAGGAGAAGTGAATGTAAATTTCTTTTCTTATCTAGTTTAAGCCAACCTATTGTTTCCAGGGATGGAGTAATATGATCATATTTACGAACATTGCTTACAAAACGTACACACAAATTATGAGCGCATTAAGTTTCGTTTTGTTGTCGCTGGAAAGGTCAGTCAGTAAAATGTCAGCATAGTCAAAATAGGGAAATACAAGCATCTGCACAAGGAACTTTTTTAAGCAAGAGGGAAGATGAACATTTATCCTTTTTAGGACATGGATAATAATATATACTTTTCTGCAGGTTTCTGTGATTTGCATGTCCCAGTTGAGATTATTATCCATGTGAATGCCAAGATTTTTTACCGAAGAACTGAAAGAGATATGCACTATACTTACTTTAACGGGGGGAAATGTCGAGGTGCTTTACAGCGTCAGTTCCCCAGTAATTCATCTAACTTAAATGATTTGTCAAAGGCGAAGATTCCTACCACATGCTGAAGGTATGTTGTAGTATGCAGAAAGTTACACTTGTGCCAAGAACCTCACATACTAATCACAGTGCACTTTTGGCTTTAACACACCTGGCCACCAACAATGTCAAGTAACCTCTCATGTAAATAATCGCAATTGAAGCAAGTGGATTTCGAAAGGTGTATTGCAGAGAGAGAGATTTAAAGGAAAATAAATCGTCTGGCCTTAATTGGACGGAGTTACGCAATACTAGACCAACTGACAATTTAAAAAAAAAAAAAAAAAGAGATATTTGCACAAATCTGTTCATGGCAGGTTAATTTAACTCGGAAAAATCAAGAATGCGATATCTGAATTTTGCTGCTATTTATAAGCAAAAATTCGTTTATTGCATAAAATTTATTTATTTATTTTTCTTTGAAATATTAATTCAACTGCTGGTCTCTTATTAAAAATCAGTTAGCCTTTTTTAGTATTATTTGTGTTATCTTTTATAATAGTATGAATGTTATAATACTTCTTGCATAAAATAAAAAAAATAAAAAAAAAAAAATAGATTTATTTCAATGGCCAATATCTCGAAACAGATTTTTGGCGCTTGGATCACTATTGCTAATCACTGTCCAATTAAGGATGAACACAAAGATCCGAAAATTAATAGCAATAATATAATGAATTAAAGATTAATATTCTTGTAAAAATAAAATGTAATAACTAAGCACCATTAATATAAAAAACAAAATTAAATCAGTCTAGTATATACAGTTGCGAAGGTTGAGTTGTTGAGGTTGCTAGGAACAATAGCTGTGCAGGTACTATTTCGCACTGTCTGTAATGAGGTGATAGAAACGATCCTAGTGGTTAGCAACTATCTATGGACGCATATTTACTACATATTGAGCTTCGTGACTGTATATACTGGGTGTTCATTTCAAAGTGTGTCATGACGTCACTGTTGCGAGTCAGCGATTTGAAGCGAGTTTCAGCTTTTATGTCAGAGAAGTTGCCTATTATTCAAGGCGTTCAATCTGAACTTGAGAACGTGTACAGTGTAACTTGAACATCGTAGCAACAGATGGCGGTCTGTACGGTCTGTGTGCTACCATAACCTCTTTCGAACTGTGTTTTGCGCGGGCAAGTCGTACGCAGGGTATTTGTTATCATCGGTTGCAACATTCCACAACACAAATCAAATGCTCCGTGTCCATGTTGACCGCCGAAGTTAATGTCAACAAATACGTAAGTAATCGTCTTGACCCTCTCCCCATATCCCGATAGTAAGAAAAAAACTCACCTCAGTACGTGTTTCCAAACAGTTCACATTACCGGCATTACTGTACATATCAGTAAGTACTCTTCTGAATGAACGCCGTACTTGCTAGGCAACTTCTCTGGCACATAGGTAATACGCCTCTGTGGAAGTGTAGGAAGATTGAATTCTCTAGGCTCATCGACTAGCCACATGACGGCATACAGCGAGCCATGACACACTTTGAACTGAACACCCAGTACTAGGCTGTGATTAAATCTTGAAAGATAATCTTAATATTAAATAAAAGATTTTAGTTAAAATTAGAATATTACATATCCTTAATTACGACCATCTGAGTGGTATAAATGAATATTTGTATTGAAATATTACCTTTTTAAAAGGTATTTTTCAATAGCTAAAAATGCACGTAAGATCTTAAAAAATGTTTTTGTTTTGTTAATGATCTCAATACAAAACTATGGTACTTCATTAATATTAGAGGAGAAAAATTCGCTCCGGCGCCGGGGATCGAACCCGGGTCCTTGGTTCTACATACCAAGCGCTCTGACCACTGAGCTACGCCGAATTCAATCCACAGCACCAGACCGAATTCCTCTCCTTCAGTGTTTCCCTTTGTGACCTTACTCCTAGTTAGGCATATATGTTGACGTTTATGTACAATGTCAACTGCCATTACACTAGGGGCGCATTCAGCTGAGTGACTTATTTGACCGGGATTCCGCAGTTACATGCACTGCTAACTGTGAGAATATTGTGGATTTATTAATTTGTCCTACAGAATAATATCTGTGATATTGACAATTAATATTAGAGGAGAAAAATTCGCCCCGGCACCGGGGTTCGAATTTTAGTGTGGCGACCCAGTACAACATTTTTACTGTTGCATGGTTAATAAATGTTCCTTTGAGGGAATTTAAGTTTATAGTATGTGTTTTTCCTCAATAACCTTAACAAAGAGATTACCATCCCGATCATAACATTCCATGGCGGGGTTATTCGTTGGTTGCAAATATTGTTTACTCCATATTATTAACAAATTATTCGAGCAACCAGACCCAGGCCGTAACAATATTAGAGGAGAAAAATTCGCTCCAGTGCTGGCAGTTGACATTGGACATAAACGTCAACAAATATGCCTAACTTGGAGTCAGGCCACAAAGGGAAAACATTGAAGGAGAGAAACTCGATTCAGTGTTGTGGATTGAATTCGGCATAGCTCAGTGGTCAGAGCGCTTGGTACGTAGAACCAAGGATCCGAGTTCGATCCCCGGCGCCGGAGCGAATTTTTCTCCTCTAATATTAATTGTCAATATCACAGATATTATTCTGTAGGACAAATTAATAAATCCACAATGTGGTACTTCATGTTTATGTCATTTGAATAGGATGAAGAGTGTAACAAATTTATGAAATGAAACACAGTGTTTACCACTAAAGAAAAAAAAAACATAACTCTGTGTTAGTACGAATTTCTGTAACATATTATGTAACTGCTAACTACTCCAAACAGTAGGCTCTGGTCAATCCTATAACGTAAATATAAAAGTATTTTTAGACATGCTAAAAAATGCTAGTTATGGGACTGTAACAAAGTTTATGAGACATCTTGTATAGTTAGAATTTACAGAGAAGAGAATTATCTCTCTTTATATATTTAATAAATAGTCCTTACCTCAATATAATGAGCTTTTGGAGGCTTAATATCTTGTGTGAGATCCAAGCCATGATTCTCTCCAATTGATTTCATGTAATTTGCAAGGGATTTGCTGTAGTTATTAAACCACTGAATCTGAAATAATTATTTTCCAAAGATAAATATACTGATAAACAATAAAAGAAATAAACAAAAATGGAAGGAACAACCAACAACAAAAAAAGAACAATAAATTGAATGAACAAAATGATTAGCATAAATTTAAAAGAAATGTCAATATTCAACAAACCTCAGGTTCACAGAGATTGCTTTTTATTTCTGGTGGGAGAATGCTTCCAAATTCCCATCTCATCTGTCGTATTCTAGTAAGGCGATTGTACCTGAAAGATTGAAAAAGAATTACTAGACATATAACTACAATGACAAACAAGCAAGGACTTTATTTTCTGTCGAAAGTGGGTACTTTTGTTGGAAAATAATAATAATAATAATAATAATAATAATAATAATAATAATAATAATAATACATACATACATACATACATAAATACATACATACTGGCTTTTAAGGAACCCAGAGGTTCATTGCTGCCCTCACCACATAAGCCCGCCATTGGTCCCTATCCTGAGCAAGATTAGTCCATTCTCTATCATCATATCCCACCTCCCTCAGATCCATTTTAATATTATCTTCCCATCTACATTTCGGCCTCCCTGAAGGTCTTTTTCCTTCCGGCCTCCCAACTAACACGCTATATGCATTTCTGGATTCGCCCATACATGCTACATGCCCTGCCCATTTCAAACACCTGGATTTAATGTTCCTATTCCTAATTATGTCAGGTGAAGAATACAATGCGTGCAGTTTTGTGTTGTGTAACTTTCTCCATTCTCCTGTAACTTCATCCCTCTTAGCCCCAAATATTTTCCTAAGCACCTTATTCTCAAACACCCTTAACCTATGTTCCTCTCTCAAAGTGAGAGTCCAAGTTTCACAACCATAAAGAACAGCCGGTAATATAACTGTTTTATAAATTCCAACTTTCAGATTTTTTGACAGCAGACTGGATGATAAAAGCTTCTCAACCGAATAATAACAGGCATTTCCCATATTTATTCTGTGTTTAATAATAATAGTAGTAGTAATAATAATAATAATAATAATAGTTTTATTTTTTCTGGCAGAGTTAAGGCCATCTGGCCTTCTCTTCCACTCAACCAGGGAAAATATGGTGCAATCTCATAATATGATGATTTCCAATGACTTGGATCTTGGTAGTTACACTATTTATCTCCTCGCTTCCTAATGCATTTTGTCTGTCTTTACTTAGGGCGCTGCATTGAAGTAGGTGTTCTGAATTCATTACAGTGTCTGTGTTGCATAACATACAGGTGTCTGTGTCGAATATTTTCATCCTGTTCAAATGGTGTGCCAAGCAGTCATCACCTGTTAGAATCCTAAATTTGATTACAGCGTCCTTGCGATCTAACAAATGTAGGAGTATTTCTCTGATATCTATATTGATCCACTTTTTTCCTTAGTGTGTTGTTTTGGTGTGCTTAATATAACTTTGATCAAGTTTTGAATAATTTCAAGGGAAAAATTGTTTCGAGGCCGGGTATCGATCCCGGGGCCTTTGATTGAACATACCAGCGCTCTACCAACTGAGCTACCCAGGAACTTCACCCGACACCATCTCAATTTTTCCCCTTATATCCACACAACTCGAGTGTGCTGACAAGATGCCAGAGACCCACAACGAGTGCACACAAACTTTGTGTGACTTGATATCTGTATTGATCCACTTTTTCCTTGGTGTGCTTAATATAAGTTTGATCAAGTTTTGAATAATTTCAAGAGAAAAATTGTTTCGAGGCCGGGTATCATTCCCGGGACCTTTGGTTGAACATACCAGTGCTCTACCAACTGAGCTACCCAGGAACTTCAACCAACACACAACTCGAGTGAGCTGACAAGATGCCAGAGACCCACGAGTGCACACAAACTTTGTGTGACTTCGAATTGTCGTGCGTGCACACACACACTTTTTTTTTTGCTCATATTATTATTATTATTATTATTATTATTATTATTATTAATTGTATGTGGTTGTTCTTTATGGTTGTGAAACTTGGACTCTCACTTTGACAGAGGAACATAGGTTAAGGGTGTTTGAGAATAAGATGCTTAGGAAAATATTTGGGGCTAAGAGGGATGAAGTTAAGGAGAATGGAGAAAATTACACAATGCAGAACCTTCACGCATTGTATTCTTCACCTGACATAATTAGGAACATTAAATCCAGACGTTTGAGATGGGCAGGGTATGTAGCACGTATGGGCAAATCCAGAAATGCATATAGAGTGTTGGTTGGGAGGCCGGAGGGAAGAAGACCTTTAGGGAGGCCGAGACGTAGATGGGAAGATAATATTAAAATGATTTGAGGGAGGTGAGATATGATGATAGAGAATGGATTAATCTTGTTCAAGATAGGGACCAATGGCGGGCTTATGTGGTGAGGGCGGCAATGAACCTCCGGGTTCCTTAAAACCCAGTAAGTAAGTAAGTTAATTGTATGTTGTTCCTGTATTTCTGCCATTTTTATATTTGCTATTGTTCTTATACTGGTTGAGTGGAAGAGAAGGCTTTAAGGCCTTAACTCTGCCAGTAGAAATAGATTAATAGATAAACAGATAAATAAATAAATAGGTTCATTGTGCCTGTCTTTGCATCAAACGAGATAAACAGCCCTGGCAATTTCATCTCCAGAAGCTTACCCACAATTATTTTGGTGATACTCCCTCCCACAGATTGATTATACCAAACAATTTATAAACTACTTTCTGAGGGCAATATAAATAACATTCAGAGACCTTCACCTATGCTAGGTTTTCTAGGGCCTTTAAATGATGGTTACCTAAGAGACAATATGAGCCCAGACAAAATAAACAAGTGTCATTAAAATTAGTAGTAAAACCAAAGCTCTTACAAATATGCTAAAAGACATCGCTTATTTCTTTCCAAAGATGCATGACGCACGTGAACTCCTGAGAGATAGTCTTGATTTCCGGACATGTGGATACTCCTGAAACACAGAAAACAAACATATATACAGGATGAGTTTTAAATCCACCGACAAACTTCATCAGGGGATGATTTCTGACTGAAAATGGAGCACAAAAGTTCACATCACCTTGTGTATGGAAATGCATAGTTTCCAAGGTAGATGTCACTGACGACATTCTTTCATAATATTATAGATTTATTAATTTGTCATACAGAATAATATCTGTAACATTATCAATTAATATTTGAGGAGAAAAACTCGCTCCGGTGCCAGGATCGAACCCGAGTCCTTGGTTCTACGTATCAAGCGCTCTGAGCACTGAGCGACACCGAATTCAATCCACAGCACTGGATCGAATTCTCCTCCTTCAGTGTTTCCCTTTATGGCCTGACTCCATGTTAGGCATATATGTTGACGTTTATGGCCAATGTCAACTGAAGGAGGAGAATTCGATCCGATGCTGTGGATTGAATTCGGCGTAGCTCAGTGCTCAGAGCGCTTGGTACATAGAACCAAGGACTCGGGTTCGATCCCCGGCGCCGGAGCGAGTTTTTCTCTTCAAATATTAATTCTTTCATAACTTGTAGTGTGCATTTTGTGTGTTGCAGATAGTGTGATTTAAGCAATGTAGAAGCACAATGGTCCGGTATTCATTCCAGGAACAAGTCGAGATGGTATTCGTGTATGGCCAAGCAGGTGGAAACAGTCGAGAGGCAGCACAGATGTACGGAGCCACATACCCTGACAGACAGCACTACCCACATCACACAACATTTGAAGCCATTTTTCGGCGTTTGTGTGAGCAAGGCTCCTTTGAGACAGACGAACGTGCAGGGCATCGAGACAGACGAACGTGCAGGGCATCTCCACAAAAGTCCCTTACCCGCTAAAGTGGAGAATTAGCTACGGTAGCTTTCAACCGTGCCATTACAGTTACGACCAAATAGAACTTACATACACAATGTCGCCAATATAATGGCCTGATGTTGGCACGTGGCATTGTTAGGAGAAGAAAATTGTTTTTTTTTTCTCTCTCTACTGATCATTACCAACAGCACCACTGTTAGCGACAAGGATAGGTAGGGTTTGATGAGCAAATACATATATTATTCTAAATTAGACACACGGATGGACAGTGATAAGGCAGATTAATATTTTGAAATATACTCTCGTTATGATTATGTTGTTCTTTAAAAGAATTTTGAAATATATTCTCATTTAGAATTATGTTGTTCCTTATCAATATTTTCAAATATAGTCATGTTAGCATCAGATATTGTTATTTTTCTTATTTTCTTCTTTCTCTGGTTTATACATCTTGCATATACGAAGATGAGGTTTGATTAGTTTAGGTTTTTATTAACCATCCACGCATGCACAAACTGTTCCTATCGCGAGCCACACATGATGAAACTTATTAATTTAAACATAATATTTCATGTCATTTTCCATGTATTAATTTAAATTATATCATATTGTACTTAATAAATAATTTGTAACTAGAAAACATAAACTGTTTAATTTGAATATTATTCGTATGTAATACAAAAATGTTATATGACGAGGTATTTTCACTAGACCAAAAATAAAACGGCAATGCGGTCATAATTACGTAGTTAGCGCTTTGGCAAACATTAACCGCAAATTTACTTTCATTCATTTCAATGATATTCCCTGAACCACACCTATTTTTTCTTTTTTCCTTTATTTCGTTGTGATAACTATTATAAGATCTTACTCCATTTGCACTTTCTTTCAGTGTATTCAAAACACCGCAGTTATATACCATAAATCTTGGACTTGACTAGTGGAGTCAATTATTTAAGAATATAGTCGCGAATTTCACTACCACCATTTCGATTGTCTTCTGTTTCACACAGCTCGGTATGGCTCAGTGACTAGTGGCCAGCATAGTCGTGTTGCTCTACCGTGCGTATTATTCAGTTGTTCCCCCTTACCAATTCAACCATTTTCACTTCCAAAATCACCGGAACTACCTTAGCACTAGTTTCACCAAATAAATCAATCAACCAATCAATGAGTTATTGAGTTAGTAAATAAATAAAAATAAGTGAATAATAAGCGAGTGAGACAATAAAAAACAAATAAATAAATGTACCTCTTTAGTGTAGCTATTATGGAGAATTATCAATGACCAAGACAAAATTTCTCTCCGAATTACATTAAAATAAGCAAGTACTGAACGTTTACAGAGGGTTACTTACAACATACTTCAAAAGGCATTATCTTAAACTGTTCACTAAATACTTACACATCTCTCCAGTTCTGATCAAATAAAGCCTTCATTTCATCCAGTACTTTACGAACTGCATCCTCCTGAAAAAATAAATAAGAAAATAATTGTAACTGCACATTTGTTCCCTATTACATACCTAGGTCTACTATCTTTCTGCATTAACAGATTACTTTCATTCTTGGTATATAAAGAAAATATATTTTCATGCGAAGCACTCTATCAATGCCGATGTCTAAGAAACAATATTTGAATATGTGTGTGTAGCAGTGATGTGACACACGAAAAATAAAACATCATATTCAGATACTGATAACGGAGTCATTTTTTGGTAAAAATTACCTTTAGCAGCCATAACGTAACAGCGTTAAATGACAGAAGGCAGAGGACTGTGACAAGGTTAGAATAAGTTAGATGAGGGGACACCTAAGTGACAACCTTGTCACAGTCCTCTGCCTCCTGTCATTTAGCTCTGCCTTCATCTAACCTATTCTAACCATGACACAGTCCTCTGTCACTTAGCTATCCCCTCATCTAACCCACTCTAACCTTGTTACAATCCCCGGTCTCCTGTCAGCGATGTTTTGTTGTGGCCGCTGAAGATGAAGTTTCCCAAATTTTCATAGGCCTAAATTGGTGCAATTATGAAAATTCGTTAGTTTAATTACATTGTAATACTTAAATACTTTGTAATAATAA
Source organism: Periplaneta americana (assembly GCF_040183065.1). Classification (NCBI taxonomy): domain Eukaryota; kingdom Metazoa; phylum Arthropoda; class Insecta; order Blattodea; family Blattidae; genus Periplaneta; species Periplaneta americana. The sequence continues at coordinate 33,404,364 of NC_091119.1, forward strand.
CTCTGTATAGTGTTCTAAATTAATAACATGAATAATTTTGTAAATTTAACGATAATTTCGAAATACAAGCACATAAAATGAACATACACTACCATACTTACATTGAACAGTGTCACCGAATCGGGTGAACGATGAAGTTCTTTAATCAACTCGAATGCTATTTCACCAAACATGTTGTAGAAGTGTGTGCAAAAATACAGTATTAATAAAGTATAAGCTAAAATTTTATTATTCCAACTGCAAGAGACAGTTTCCTTTGGATCACGCGCGTCTCGCAGAAATAACCACAACAAAGATGGCAGATTGGCAGATACAGCTTCGCCAACTCGATTCTTGAAAACCCGCTATATAGCAGAGCAGAAGTAACTAAATTGTTATGTTATCAATGTAATATGGATTATTTTGGCTATGAGTTTAAAAAATACGTTATATCTATATATTCTTCAAACAAGTTTCACAAATTTTAAGCACTAAACTAACACAAGAAAGCACCAGACCTAGCGGAAAAGTATTGATATGGCGACACTGCGCAGATGGGACTTTTCCAGTAGTATCACACGATTCAGCATTAGCAATGTCATTCTTGAAAACTCGCTGTGCAGAAATCGCTAACTTCATATTATATTATCAGTATAAAGAGATTATTTTGCCTCTTTGAGGATCAAAAGCCCCCGACTTTGGTATTTTTAGTACTCTCCAGCGACAAAAATTAAACGTTCTGTATTGATAATAAGGAATCTAGCGACTTTAAACTACTGTTTGGCGACTTTCTACAAACTTTGGTTGGCAACACTGCCACTGATCAGGATTTAGTAGTGTTCAATTCTATATGAATGTTTTTTGGTTATGTAGCACATACATTATATTGTAAATGTGAACCTCAGCATTTTGTAGCTTGAAACTTTCAGCTCTGGTTAATATCTTACATTCTTAACAAGTGTAATGTTATAAGTAAAACGATGTGATTGCTTTAATCGTTGGATTATATACGTGTGGATTGTTGAGTTTGGCGACTGGTCAAATATTGAAAATGGCAAGCTTGACACATGTTTGTCGTATTTATCTTCGTCTACGTTCAGATGTGTTATCGAGGACTCTATTTATTGCGAACAGTAGAATAAATAACTTTACATGTGAACGAAATAGATTCAACTCTACGTCCACAGCTTCAGATGAAAATGAAAACGGTAAATAACGTTATAGGCCTATATGTAACATACAGGTGAGATGTTAAAAGTGTCTATCCTGAACCTGATTACATTCGTGATAGTCCTCATAGCGGTACATGGAGGATGCGCAGGGACATGTGATTCAAGCATGATGTCGCCGTACCGCACTTCAGCTTGGTTGTACGAGCACACCAGAACACCTACGGGGAGCAATGGATAGGGAGAGCGATACCTTTTGTGTGGCCAGCGCGTTCACCTGACTTAATGCTCATAGATTTTTTTTCTTTGGAGGTATGTGACGAGCGTCGTGTACGCCATCCCAGGTGATGCCAGAGCGAACCTGATTGTGCGATTCGCTGTTTTTGATGAAATTCCACACAGACCTGAAATGTTCGACAGAATCCAACAATCACTGCAACAACAGGTTCAGGGTAGACACCTTGAACACCTTCTGCAATCTATCCGTTTAACGAAAAATTATCCTCATTGCTCCTCAGAAGTTGACGTATTGATTTTATTTTCTTGGTGGTATATCGCCCTAAGTATCTTATATAATATACAAACATCTAAGCTATAGCGATCTATGGTAGCAGTGGCGAAGCTCTTAAGAGGCCTTTAAGGCTTATGGTGTCCAAAAAATTTGAGTTATTATTTCTAGTAACAGTAGGCCTGTAAGTTCATAATAATGATGTATCGCAACACTTGATTACTTGATTACACTTAGATCCTTCCATATATTAAGTTCAATATAGGCAGTGATGGAGAGAGCAGTGCGAGCCGTGAGACTTGTGGCAAAAGCCTCTAAAGGCATGGCTACGACCTTGACTCGCAAGCTTGAAGGGAGACCGGGAAGGGCGTATTGATTCGTTACATCTCCATACGAAAGGAGGCTAGCCTTCCATCACAATATTGCGTCGTGCTATTTTGGTGTTCTCTGAAAGCACTGAGTTGAGTTTAGTTTAATCAAAAGTGCATTCATGTGTGTGTTACATATTAATTTTGCGTAAAATGGCTCATACTGAGAGAACATTGAGGTCATTATTTGTACTGGTAGATTAAACCGTTTTCAAGTTGGATGTATATGAAACAAAATGTGCTTACAAAGATAGGACATTGACACCACATTTACATATTAAAATAATGGATGGAAACAAAATAGAAATTTTCCATTTTCATGGTATAAGAAATATCCTTGGCTAACACGGTGCTCTGAAACAAATAAGTTATATTGTTTTACCTAGGTAGCCTATTTTGTTTGGGGATGAAAATGATTGGTCATCATCTTCTTGTGGGGTCTGGTTCACAAGAAATTTTGATTGAAAAGTCGACAAACATCTGCTCTATAAAAAAAACCAATGTAAGCAGAATTTTCTCAGCCTAGCCAGTATTTATATCTTAGCTTCGCCACTACATGGTAGTACTATAAATCAGTTAATTTAACTAACACCAAGTTAGTGTTTTCATAAAAGACGAGTATTTTCTCTAGACCAGCAGCGTCCACACTTGTGGAATAATGGTCAGCGTGTCTGGCCACGAAACCAGGTGGCCCGGGTTCGAATCCCAGTCGGGGCAAGTTACCTGGTTGAGGTTTTTTCCTGGGTTTTTCCTCAACCCAATACGAGCAAATGCTGGGTAACTTTCGGTGCTGGACCCCGGACTCATTTCACTGGCATTATCACCTTCATTTCTTTCAGAAACTAAATAACCTGAGATGTTGATACAGCGTTGTAAAATAACCCAATAAAAAAATAAATAGACCAGTAGCAATATCTGTTAAGCTGGCAATCCTACAGAAAATTAGTCCTGTACTTACATAGGTCTACCTCTTGCACAAACAAAACAGCAACCTCCTCGTCGTTCATGTTGTGCATAGGCCTATGCAGAATCATCTTGAGTAAAATTATTTTTTTTTAAGTTGGTTATTTAACGATCTGTATTAATTACTCAGTTATTTAGCGTCAATGGCTTTGGTGATAGCGAGATGGTATTTGGCGAGATGAGTCGAGAATTCGCCATAGATTACCTGACATTCGCCTTACAGTTGGGTGAAAACCTCGGTAATCCAAGTGATAATCGAACCCATGCCCTTATGTCGCTGTCTGAAATTGTTTAGGCTCTGAAAATGGAAGGTTACCGAAGGTTCTTATAAAAACCACAGTAAACATAAGGTTCTTTTAGAACTGCCCCCTTTCCCTGCACTTCCACACCACTCCATAGTACGAACTTGTCACATCTCCCCTATAACTTATCTTACGTCTCGTACATGCGAAGTTCAATATCAATCCATTCCAAACTGCGAATGGGCATCACGGATGGTGAGGCTGCTGTCCTTGCATGTACAAGAAATAGCTACCTAAGTATGGTACCCATGTTCTCTTCTATAGGATTACCATAGAACTAATCTGTCATAACCTGTACTTCAATGCAGTAGCAATTTGTGCAGTTGTTAACATGCATATTTTTTTGTTAGTTTCTAGCAACAGTCCTTCACTCTCTCCAGTAATCTCTAGGACACTAGCATACCTTCCTGCTCACAAAAAAGTAAGACAAGTTTGGGTTGAAAATTTCAATACTGTAGAAGAACAGAAACTTGGAATTATCGATCTACATCCAGATGTATTTGGTGCACAGCCAAGAATTGATATAATTCATGAAAACATAGAATGGCAAACTAAATACAAAAAAGTGGTAAGTTATATAAACTTTTATTTACTTTGTTGTGTAATGGTAGAATAGCATGGCAAAAAATAAAGTTTCTTCCTGCATGAATTAAAAGAATGTGATTTAGAAACAAAAGAAAAAATCGTTAATATATAGGGTGGAAGTAAAATAACCTTGCAGATTTTCAGAGCGAATAGCTCATCTTGTACGTAACAAAAAATCATAATATATATTGGTGGAAGGTTAATAATTTTTTCTCACATGTTTAACAACCTCTTATTGAGAGTAGGATCGTGATTTTTGTCGATATTGATAGGAAAACTAATAAAGAATAATTTATCCCTCTGGCATATTTCAATATTGCGGACGGTTTTCGTGTAAATTTAATTTTAAAAACCTCTAAATTCAAGCAATTGCACTCTGCAAGTTAGTTGCAACACAGCGCCAGAAAACTGCTCATCTAGCGAGACACACTGAGTTTGTTGATCTCTTACATCTATATCACAAGAAGCATGTGTTCGCGGCGATATTGTCAGACTGCTGAAACTTTAAACTTAATTTTCTAATTTATCCGTGCATTTAATCATTTCATTTCACTGTACCCCATCGTCCCTTTCAATCTGCAAGGTTATTTTACTCCCATCCTGTATATCTATTTAGTATTTGCGACATGTAACGACCTGCGATTCTGCCTATGTGTATGTTTCTCCCCAGCCTAAAAACAAGTTGAGAAAAACCCGGTATTTTTTAAAATAACCTGTTCAGTAGCTTTTTTTTTTGTGGGGGTAGGGGAGTTTTTTTTCTATACTGATATTTTAATATTAAATAGAGTGACACCTGAATTGTACGATTTTGAAGGACTAGCGCAAAATCAAGTACGGTAAATTTAAATTTAGATAGGTTTTGTTGCTACATAAGTATATTCAAGTAATATCTTAACATAATATAGAAATATAGGCATTTTAACTTTGCAAAATACAACCCGAATCACGCAAATGAAGTGGGTAGGCATTAGACACACACTTTGCAAAATACTGGTTTACTAATAAGAATTAATTGTAGGTAAGTAATTATAATTGCTTACTGAATCAGCATTATGATAGCTTTAAGGCAGAATCATAAATGTGACATCAATTTTTATGTGTATTACTTTCTGGTGGTGATTGATCTCAAATGGGGCTTTTGTCGAAAATTATTAAACGAAAACTTTTTATGGGAATTAAAATTAAAAATATATGCTCAGGAAACCTTCTGTGAACCTTGGAGTATCTGTTTGAGTGCAGATGAAATATTTATTTACCTAAGATTCCTAGTCTTATTCATTTCATTTTACAATAAAATACAGTAGGCCTATTAATCCAGTAACTTTGGAAGTGAATAAATTGTTATATTAACTAGTAAATATGTATAATTTATAAGCAAAACTCCTTGACATCTTGTATGTTGTTTAATTATGTCATAAAGTTAAGTATAAATAAGCGAGTTTTATAGAGTTCCCCCCCCCCCCCCGGTCAGGTTAAATTACAACAACCTTGCCAAAAATCCTTGGCTTTCCTCATTGCCTAAATGCTTCTTGAGATAGGGATTGTGAGCTTGCTCTGCGGCATTGGTGTAGTTCTTTTGGAGAGTTACGATAGTGTACTATAATTTTTGTGTCTATTCTTAATGTTGTTGTTTTCTAATGCCAGGCGTTTGACAATAAAGTCATTTGACCTCTTGCACTCCAATATTTTTCAAAGATATTATCATGACCAGCCAATGAAGCACAGATTTTGAGGTGTTCCAAATCCATTTCTTGGTTTGAGTTGCACAATGGACAGTTAGGGGACTGATCTATTCCAATTCTATGCAGGTGTTTGGCCAAACAATCATGGCCTGTTGCCAATCTAAATGCAGCTACAGACGATTTTCGTGGTAAATCGGGAATTAACTGTGGATTTTGATGCAGAGAGTTCCATTTTTTCCCTTGGGATTGTGTTATCAAATTTTGTTTGTTGAAGTCTAAGTCTGTAGATTTAATAAATCTCTTCACAGAGTAATACGTAGATTTAGTAACAGGTTTGTAAGTAGCAGTGCTGCCCTTCTTTGCTAAAGCATCCGCATTCTCGTTTCCCAGGATTCCACAATGGGATGGTATCCATTGGAATACAATTCTTTTATTGAGTGATATTAATTGAGAGAGCATTTTAGTTATTTCTGCTGTTTGAGATGAAGGTGTGTGTTTAGAGACTATTGATAGAATAGCTGCTTTGGAGTCTGACAATATAACTGCATTTTTAAATTTACTGATGTGGCATAGAAGATTCCTGAGACTTTCACTGATTGCAATGATTTCTCCATCAAAACTTGTTGTTCCATACCCAAGAGATCTATAAAGTGAGAAAAGAGAGCACGTAACACCTGCACCGGCACCTTGTTCTCTGGAGATCAAGGATCCGTCAGTGTATAAATGAAGCCAGTTTTGTGGAGGGTATCTAATATTAATTGTCTCTAAAGACAATTGTTTTAGTATTTCAGTCTATTCTTAATGTGAGTTTGTTCATTGTTATGCACAGTTATACACAGATACATTTTTTAAATTTAGCAGTTACTGTTTTGCTTCAACTCATTTTTATATAGTTCTGTATTAATCTGTTAGTAATGAATTACGATTAAAACATTCTTAGAAACAGTATTTTAAATATCTATGGAAAAGATGAAATTAATCTGATTCAGAACCATAACATTCTGTTACAGCGATATGATCACACAAAAACTCGTGCTGAAGTTGCAGGTGGTGGCAGGAAACCATGGCCACAGAAAGGTCTTGGAAGAGCTCGTCATGGTAGCATAAGGTCACCATTATGGAAAGGAGGAGGGATTGCCCATGGTCCTCGATCCCCACAGACTTATTTCTATATGCTACCATTTTATACAAGAGTCTACGGTCTGATATCTTGTCTTTCAGTGAAACTTGCACAGGTGAGTTGTTTTGGTACACACCCAGAAACAAAATTTGGGCCACCTGAATTTTCTCCAGTTATAACATGCTCAGTGCGCACTGAGCATGTGCAGTAGGTTATAACTGGAACTTGGAAAATTCAGGTGGCCCAAATATTGTTTCTGGGTCTATACAAGATTGTCCCAAACCATATTCATTAGTGATTTATTGTATCTAATGAATTATAGATAGAACTTATGCTAGGTAAATTGCATTTGAGTGCAATAGAAGAGAATAATTTGGTTGTTTGATTGTTATTCACATACAATGGAACTTCATCAATTGTTGTTAATTTCATCCAAAAAAAATTATGAGAATTATTAGAATTGTAATAATCGAATCATTTGGGCCCATGTTATAATGACAGTTTGTCCAAAAAATGAAAGCTAGTTACAGATAAACATCCCTCTGCGAGGCTATAGCTTTGAATAAATATTATCATCAGGTTGATCATGAAAAGAGGGCCATTTATGAACCTTGTATTCCCTGCCAAGTATAACAACCCTCTCTTCAATTGGTCAGTGGCAGGTTTATTTTTTGGTGCTCGGAGTTCTTTACCAAAATTTACATATAATTTTTTAAAACAATTGTCAATATCATCTTTTTAAATTCAAAAAATCATCTCGCAAATTCTAAAAGATACTGTGCAGATTATACAGTTGAATCGGTTATTGTTGAAAGGAACTAAGTCCACTTTTTAAAGTTTTGAGATAATCTAAATAAACTGATTTGTGAATAATCTATCGAAGATTAAACCAAAATATATTGCACACATTTATTTCATGTGTACAGTATATCGAAGATTAAACCAAAATATATTGTATTAACTTCCCCTTTCGAGTAGGTCCACCTACTCGAATTGTCTTTGAAATCTTATTATTTCTCCTTTGTATTTCCAAATTATTAGCTTCTTCAATGTTCAGAATAAACTTTACCTACATTTACTATGGTTTCAGTTATATAATTTCCGAACCTAAGACTCCGTGTTCTGTTTCCACAGCACATAATTATGAATTGCACTGCATATTAGGGAAGGGAGATAAAGAAGAATTCAAAATCATGGCAGAACACTGAAAGGAAATAGGAATAATAGATTGCACCATTTTGTCTTGGAAAAATCAACTGTACAAGTGGCATGTAACAGAATCTTATCATTTTTGTTTCAGGATGATCTGCATATTGTAGATTCTCTTGAAATCCCAACAGATGAACCGAAGTATATAGAAGATCTTGTAGAGAGTCGGAACTGGGGACCATCAGTTCTTATTGTAGATGAGTATGTTTTCATTTCCTTGCGTGCCAGTTGTTAGTGCGTTTTGATTTTACCACATTTTAATAAACTAAATGTTATTTCAGGATGGACATAATGCCAAGGAATATAACTGCTGCAAGTGATTCAATACAACACATTAATCTAATGCCTGTTTATGGTAAGAAGCTTTTAAGAAAGTACATACGTAAACACAAATAGATTATGCAATTTTGTCACGTGGCCACATATCACGAAAGTTCTATAGTGTGTCATTAGTTAGAGAGGCCGAAAAGAAAGTCCATACAATGGGCTCAAGATGTGCTCTGAGTGATGTTGAGAACTCTTGAAGAGAGGTAGTAGTGATGTTGATTGAAATGAAAACTTACGAAATATGGGATAAATATTCCTCGAGAAACATTTGAAGAAAGTTATCTCCATTCTTATGGAGAAAATTATTTCCAGAAATCGATGTTTTTTTTGTATTTCACACATGCTTCTGCTATTCTATAGTTATATACTTCCTTATAATCTCCGATAACAATGGTAATCGTCCATTTATTTATTGTACTGTATATATCATGTTAAATTAAATAATTAAAATCAGAATTACTTGGTGAATATGTTGGGATTATTTTTGGTTGATGCTTGAACTGCCTGCAACAATAACAGTGTTTCAATTTCTGTTCTACAGGGTGTATCGAAAATTGTGGGCAAAACTTCAGGTATAGATTCCTCATATGTAGAGAAAAAAAAGTTATATCAACATGATCCGGAAATGTTTTGTTGCCGCGTTATTAGCAATGACAAGGAATATCATTGTGTACTCCAAAACTTTTGTTTGCTGGAATTAAATGTGCGACACATGTTGATAGTGCTCCCCCACATCTCAGTCTTATTACGTAGACACCTTGATGCACGTTACCCTGGCTGATGGATAGGACGAGGTAGACCAATTGCTTGGCCCTCACGATCACCAGATTTCAACCCACTGGATTTCTACCTGTGGGAGCACTTGAAGGCGCTTGTGTTTTCGATCCCTGTGAATGATGTAGAAATTCTTCGTTAGCGAATTTTGGAATGCAGTCAGACAGTATGAGCTATGCCAGACATTTGGGAGAATGTCCGGATGTCATTGAGATGACGAGCTGCAGTCTGTATTCAGGCAGAAGGAGGACATTTTGAACTGTTCCTGTAAGCAAATGTACACAGGCTGCATCATTAATAAAGTAATTCCAACAAACAAACATACTTTAGTGTACTTGTAACTTCTATAATGCGGCAACAATACATTTCTGGACACAGTGTTGATTGTTTCTTATCTACATAATAGGAATTCATACCTGAAGTTTTGATCACCATTTTCGATACATCCTGTATAAATGTAATACATGCATGAGAGTATTATGGCGAAAGTGACTATGAAAATAAAAGAAAACATGCAATGTATTACGAAAGGAATTGATGCTGATTTAGAGTAAATTAAAAAAATATATATATATATTTACGAAAATCATTTATTTGTGGCAATAGAACAATTTTTATCATCCAGGTACATTTTAATTTGATGATATTTCCAACTTATTACATGTAATGTTACTTCAGTGGATCTTGACATTGATTCTTCCTTCTTGAGTTATTAGGAACAGATAATGTCAGAACAGGGTTCGGTTCATTCCAAAGGCTTGAGAGGGAAAACTGTAAGCAGACTCATAAAGATACAGTAGTATGATGCAAAATTTCGGTACATCTGTACAGCAGGGCTGCTATGAAGACATCTTAAAAGCCAGTCATTTTTTCTTTCCACAAGTCTACATTAATTTACGACTTTTTAGAATTATCATTTGAAATTAGAGTTATAGTAGAACCTAGATAATCCGAACTAATTGACACCAGCAAGGGTGTTCGGATTATCAAATTTATGAAATTACTCTACCTGAAGTATGTGCTTTCCGGTATTGTAAGTACATTCAGTAATGTGTTCAGATTATCAAGGTTCTAATGTATATGTTTGTTAGCATAATATAACAGCAATTAATGTTTAAATTTCCATCTACAGGACTGAATGTATACAGCATGTTAAAACATGACACACTGGTACTCACTATGGCAGCTGTGAATCGGATTGAAGAGAAACTGTTGTTCCAGCTCAACAGACCTGACTACATGAAGGTTACAAAGAAGTACATGTTAAATCATTGTGGCTGAAATGGAAGCTTGAATTGTGATGTATACAGTAAAAGAATTGTATATTCAATTAATGTTCAGTTAATGTTTAGAAATAAATTTAATTCATAAATTACTGTGTTCTTATTCAAGAGATTGCATAGCAGTTTCCTTCAGATTGACATTTTAGCCAGAACCACACATAAGAGGTCAGATAAAATAATGAGACTGGTTTAAAAAGCACTTTTACTTACATTTTTAACCAACTGCAATGTATCACCTTCAAAGTAGTTCCCTTGAGATTGCACACATTTATTCCAACGTTGCTGCCACTGCTGGTAGCAACTGTGAAAGTCATTTGAGACCCTGTTTAATGCCTCGGTTATGGCCCTTTGGACGTCTTCTGTTTGAAAATGGCGTCCTTTGACAACTAATTTCCCTTTTGAAAATATGAAGTCTCATGGAGCAAGGCCGAGGGAATATGTAGACTACTGCAGTATTGAAATATATCAGCAGCCACATTTCTCCATTCATCTCACTTGCCCGGTGAGATTTTTTGGAACCATTTTTGCACAATTTTTTCTCATGCCCAGACCTTCAGTTAGAATGAGATGAACAGTTTTTTGATTCATGTTCAATTCTTGTGTCCCGCGCCGTGGCGTTGAGGTCTAAGGCATCCTGCCTAGGACTCGCGTTACGGAATGTGCGCTGGTTCGAGTCCTCATGGGGGAAGAAATTTTCTCATGAAATTTCGGCCAGCGTATGGGACCAGTGCCCACCCTGCATCGTGATGCACTTGGGGAGCTATGATAAGTAGCGAAATCCGGTTGCAATTACCAGCTATAACGGCTGAGGGGGGGGGGATCATCGTTCTAACCACACGATACCTCCATTCTGGTTGAATGATCATCCACCTCTGCTTTGGCATGTGGGCATGAGGCCAGCAGCCGGGTCTAGGCCCTTCACGTGCTGTAGTGCCACAGATTATTATTATTATGTTCAATTCTTGTGCTGTGCTATCATTCTGGCTGTTAATCGCCTATCAGTTCGTACAACTTCATGTACCCTGGCAATGTTGTCATCTGTCCATGCAGCTCTCGTCAAGCCAATATACACACACAACCATTTCTACTTCCTGATGGCATGCACTTTCGTATTAACCGTTTTTTCGCATTATCCAGTCTCTCTTCCCAGTCATTTGCCCGGTTAATCGAGAGTATACTGTATTGTGACTCAGCTAGGTGGGTTTAAGGTTCTGGTGAAATCCTTCTGGTGCGCCTTTTGACCCTGTCCTCAAAGCATATTACACTTCAGACTGACGTCACCTGTACACCAGTCAATCAGAATACTATAGCCAGGCAACATTCAAAACATAAGAGATGCGTTGAAGTTCTAAGGCCTCCGATTTTTTTCGCAGAACTGGGAGCTGATAGAAACATGAGTTCGGCTTAAAAGACGCAAGCACTCTTTGTGAATGCGTGACATAGATGGCAGCACAGAAACTTAGTGGTAGTAGCTAGAGTGAGAAACAATTCTGATACTTAAAATGGCGACGTTCTCATTACAGGAACAGCATCTAATCATTCGTTATCTCCATTTACATGGTGCTACACCCATTGAAATTCTTAGTCAGTTGAGATATGTAGTAATGATGTCATGAATGTGTGTTCGTGGGCGCTGTAGTTCAAAGAAGGCCAAGTGTCACATGACACTGAGCCGAAAGAATCTTGGCCTTGCACCATCCGGTCTGACAACATGATGGCGCGATTGGAAAAACTTGTTCTGGAGGATCGCTGGTTCACTGTGGAAGATATCACCTCAAAAGTTGGCATTTCCATGGGATCTGTGCACACAATCCTGAATGAGGACCTGAAAACATAACACAAGAGTTTCTTCATGGAAACAAATTTGAAGTAGTTGCTTTGCTCCCTACTCACCTGAGCTGGCTCCTAGCGATTTTTGGCTTTTTCCAACAATGAATGACACACTCCGCTGTCATACATTCTCCAGTCACGCCACTATTGCATCAGCGATTTTCCAGTGGTCAAAACAGACCCCTAAAGAAATGTTTGTAGCGGCCATATCATCGACATAGTGAAAAATGCCTGCATCCGCAGGAAGATTATGTTGAGAAGTGGCAGAAGTTTCAAATTTTTAGGGCAAGTGTCAGAAAAAAATTGGAGACCTTAAAACTTGAACGCACCTCATAGCACTTTCACTCTCATCTCATGCATGATGTCATTGTTCTACATAACTTAATCCCCACTCCAGTATGACTGGTAGGAGCATTTGGTTTTTGCGCAATTTGAAATGTATGTCGCTGGGCTATACATCATACCGACACTGTTTTGATTAATATTATTGAAATGAGTAGTGATGGTGGAATGATGGAGGGGGAAAAGGGAGAACCCTGGAAAAGACTCTCAAGAACACTGGCTTTCTTGGCCACAAATACGATTGCCATCACCAGGATTCGAATCTGGGTCTGCAGTTATCTATAAGCCATTGTTTTGCCAAATGCGCTATCAATGTGGGATTATACACCGTTTCATAAAGATTTGAGGGGTTAAAAAAACTTTATTGCTAGTAAACTATTGAACTTATGTTAAGAAACTAGTTCAGAACAAACGAGGAATTCGGTTTTTTTTTTTTTTTTACAAATGTTCACACTATAGTCTAGTTCTTGTCACACTCATATCAATATGGGCCAGTTGATAGTGTCAACTGCTGCAATGATAGGCTGTCTTAGATCTCTGATATTATGCGGCATCAGTAGGATGAATACCCTGTCTCTGATTTAACTCCACAAAAAGAAGTCGCACGATGTCAGGTCCGGTGATCGTAGGGGTCACATTATTTTTGACATGTCCAGTTATCACAAAGCTAAATTTGCTGTTGATTTCTGTAGGCTGCGCACAAAACATGTCCACACGATCCCCATCTTCCTCTCAGGTTAATGGGCGACCAGTTGATTTTCTTTTGCACAGAAAACAGTTTCTTTCATTATTTTCGAATTGAATTTTCACTAGATGGGTTCTTTTCGAATTTTCTACAAAATGCACGTGGGTCAGTAATCGTTAATCTAGTAGTGTGAAATTCCAAAACGCAGAACGATTTCTCCACACACATAGCAACCACTGGGCAACAATAAGTAATACGAGCTGCAGCTGAACAAAACAAAACGGCCTAGCGGCAGGAATGTGAACTCTGGGCTTAACAAAACATACAAACTGTTTGAGTTTCTCGTTCGTTCTGGACTGGTTTCATTAATGTAAATTCAATAGTTTATTTACAATAAAGTTTTGTAACTCAATCTTTATAAAACATGGTGTAAACTGTAGCTTAAAAATGGCACTATTTTAGGATATTATTGTGATGTATCAAAGTACATATGATATTTCCGTGCCGGAATTCTGCATTATCATATGTTGAAGGATGGGTGGAGCGGAGAAAAATTCTCTCCGGCACCGGGAATCGAACCCAGGTTTTCAACTCTACGTGCTGACGCTTTATCCACTAAGCCACACAGGAATCCAGTTCACTTAGCAATTTAAGACGGCGCTCATTCAGTCAGATCCCGCCCACTTAGTCACTCGAAATGAGTGCACCTCTGCAAATTAGTGTGTTGGACATCGTGCCGTCACACATCTGTGACACAGTGTATGAGGGTTGGCCACTAAAGGGACACTGAGAGGTGGAACTTAAAATGAGAAGATTCAATCCGACATAGGAACTGAAATTCGGTGTGGCTTAATGGATCAGTGGCATCAGTATGTAGAGCTGAAAACCTGGGTTCGAGTCCTGGTCCAGAGAGAATTTTTCTCTGCTCCACCCATCCTTCATCAATTATCCTAGGAGATTAGAAAATACAAATGCGACATACTGCAAATAAAATTTAAGAAAACATCACACTGCATATAATCCTTCCTTTTTTAAAACCTCTTATTTAATGATGGTGTATCAATGAGCAGTTGTACAGGGTGAAAGAGGTATAACTACATCAATTTTAAGAACAGAATCTTTAGGTTGTAAGTACCAAAAAAATCAAATGTAATTTTGGTATTAGAATAATAGTTTAGCCGAAAAACAATTATTTGTGTCTGAAGTTTGAATCCTACTTATAGTAAATATGCATCCATAGATAGTTGCTAACCACTAGGATCGCTAATATTGCCTCATTACAGACAATGCCAAATAGTACCGGCACAATCTATTGTTGTCCTAGCACCCTCACAACTCAAGCTCCGTAACTGTATATACTAGACTGTGGTAAAACTATTAGGCATTGAGACATATGAGTGGTAAGATATCAATGTGAAGAACAAGCCGAAAAAATATTCCTTTGTAATATCTTCGAAAAACACATTAGTATAATAACGTACAAAATTAACTGATTAAATTTCCGTCATACTGTAAATGCATTTTTAATCAGTAAATTTTATACATATCCAACAGTTTTACTATAAATGGGATTCAAACTTCAGATACGATTTTTTTTTTTTTTTTTTTTTTCCAGCTAAACCGTTATTCAAATATCAGAATGACATTTCACTTTTTGGTTACTTTGGGATTAAACATTTTCATGAGCTGAGTTTAACCATTTTCTTGAAGGACACCATGTTTTTAAGAGTTGGCGGTTGTACTGTCGTTTCTCAACCCCCTATATCAGACGTCTCAATAGGGCCTCCTCGGAGCACTTCCTCCTCTCTCTCTCTTTTTTAATGTAAGAGTGGAACAAGATGCGGGACCAGTTTGTGCATCTCCGGATGACGTCATTGGCTGCGACGTTTGAATAAACATCTGCAACCGTTCCAATGTTGTCTCCATTTCCGAGGAAAGGATGTCCTTATTACCGCATATGTATGAAGAAATAAAAGCTTTCATAGTTACATGAAATTGTGGGAATCGAAAGTGTCAGTGGGTAACTGTTACTACTTCATTAATCAAAAATTGTTACCTAATTTGAATCAAGACCAGATTTAAGATTTGAATAATTCTAATTTAAAATAATTGTGGACATCTGAGATGTTTTGGTTATTGTTAATTATTGAAACCATTACGAAACATTATTTAACTATTATTGTAATTGATATATTAATATCGATGTGTCGTAAGAATACGTACCTTAACAACAAACAAGTTTAATTGTAATTGAATTATTATTATTTTATTTTATTAAATATAGTATAAACTTAAAACAAAGAAAGATACCACAAACCACTTACTAGAAATGAAGTACTGTTGTTGTCTAGTCAACTGTCCGAAGACAGGTGTGAACCTCACAAATGATACCAACAAGGCACCACTTATGAGGCAACTAGGCCAGGAGATAATGGGATAGGGTGGCCAGTTCCTTGTGTTTAAATAATTACGTAATATGTATGGTTCTTCATGCTTCAGATCCCTTCGTTTTACTTATTAATATGTAACTAGAAAATAAATTATTTATTATTATTATTATTATTATTATTATTATTACTACTACCGCAAACTACTTAAGAAATTTTATTCCTTCCGAAAACAACCGTCTATTGTGACAGTACAACTCAAAAGTGCAGCTTTGTAGCATTTCTCCCGCGACAGTTACAACTTAGCTCGCTCATGCTTGTGACATGAATCAGATCGGCTATCTTTGGGTACTGCGTTTATCTCTTCAGCTGACTACGTTATCTACACTAGCTCTTTGTAACAACTTTTATGCGTTGGCCTTGAGACACCTGCCCTATATGAAAGGAGGACCACACCTGTCTTTGGTCAGCGGGTCCTTCGGACCTAGCCGAGATGCTTACTTGAGTCCACCGATCGTTCCCACCTCTGCCTCCTGTGGGATGCATCTCTATGCCATGACAGGCTAGCATAGATAATTACCTGTTGGTCCGCGGGAGATATTTAATATCTCTCCTACCACTCATTTCTGAGAGGCATTCCTCGATCCGCCACCTGGGGACACGCCCTCTAGGGGTTACAGGTTCCCCTGAGGTTCCATCAAAATATTGGGAAGCAAGAAGGATGATGACTTCATTGTTAAATCCACAGCATTAGATACACACACACACACACACACACACACTTTTTGGTTACTTACATCCTAAAGAGTCTGTTCTTAAAATTAATGTAGTTATACCCCCTTCACTCTGTATAGCATTGGTGAAAGAGGTGATAGCAAAATGAGTCCGAGAATTTGCCGTTGAGATTACCTGACATTCGCCTTACATTTGGGGAGGGAGGGGACATGTAATCAATCTAAGTTAGACTTGAATGCATGCCTGAGCTACATAGCTCTAAAAATCTTTGCTGGAACATGTGTATGAATATAAAACAAACTTCCACAATAAAAGGCAATACTTTCTTTATATATGAACTTCAAAGAGGCAAGATACACGTGAAACAAAATAAAAAAAAAAATAAATAAAAATATGAGAGATGGATTATGGATTCAAACTTCCCGTACAGTTTCAAGGAATGATGTCTTATCACCAGGCTGATTCAATCCCAAGGTGAAATGCAGATATTCTTATATGTACATCCTCGTATATTACATTTCTGCTCATAATGTAAGAAATTCTCATATTCATTTACTGTCTTCTATAAAGTTCTCAGTACAACTGATTACAAGTCACAAAATTTATTAACACATGAATCTACATATAATGAAGACCAAAGATTGATAGCATAAGTTCTTTAAACAATGGAAACATCTTTCCTAATCAGAGGGAACAACCATCCCTTATATACGGAACAAGATGTGTTTCATTTCCTGTAATCACTCCTTTTAATACTTAGAAATTCATCTTTACGATTACACAATCTGGACATAGGCTTCATCAGTGCTGGCAATATGAAGAAACTGGATTTCCCACAATGGTGCAGTTGTAATTCCCCAAAGACACTAGTGCGTTTTCTCTCACACATTATTACTCCTGTGTACAAGCATTAATAAAGAGTGTGTACGGAAATTCCTGCATATTAATCTTCGACAATAGTGTCTTGCCAGCCTAAGACTAGGCATGACTTTCACAATACAAACTATTAGACTGTACCACATATTAAAATTTTTGTTTTCAAGTTGTGAAACTGTGTTCTAGAAAGATTACAACATCCCAGTCCAAGAAATATGAAAATTAAATCGTACATGTGGTTGTTTACTTACAACAAAAGTACAAATGGAGACTTTTAAATTATATTATCTCAGCGTAAATTAACAGACATAATGGACAGTTTTGCTATATTTTTTTTTTAAATAGTAATTCCTTCATGATGAATAACATTATTAAATTATTACCTTAAAGAAATGTAGTTACTCCCCAAATTTTATGATATTTTTTTGTTCTCTTATTATGTCTGTCCAAATTCTTTAAATTTTATTAAAAGCTAGCCCACATGAACAATAACATTTCAATGTATTGTTTCGTAATTAACTGATTATACTGCTACTCTTGGAACCTTGCATGTGAATTTTTAACGTTTTTATTACATTCAGTAATAATTTATTATGTTCCTGTCATAAAATAGCAATAAAGTAGCATAATGGTCTTGTTAAAGCACAAAACTATTTTCCAATTTAGAGAATTTGAACTTTTGTAATTTGAAGAATTATAATTTCCTGAGCTGATCGTTTCCATATAGTTATACGGTTTTCTAAAAGTATGTACTTGTTCACAACAAAATTATTGCCCTGGAATTGTCAGTAATGAGAAAACTACTTTAATGCTTATGTAAATTTAGTATCAAAAGAAAGTTTTTCGGATTATTTTTTAGTGAGGAACCAATCTGACCTGCAATAGAAATCATAGGAAGCTGCATTTTGAAAAGTTTATAATACTGCTTACATGAGCTTAATGTAAATATCTATAACAAATAATAACATATTCAGATTGTGAATGTTGTAAATAAGTTATAGCATGATTCTAAAATGTTTAACGAAACATACTTGATCATGAAATGACATAAAAAAGTTTCTTCATAATATAAACTAAAGAAACAAGTTTGAAAACCACCCAGTGTTGAAAACACATCTTCTAATATTTCCCCTGCATTTTAATACGTTAATTAATGTCTTATCAAATAGTTTGTAATGATTATGTCATTTTCCAGTCATTTTATTTTGATCGCCATCTTTCAGTTCACGGCTACATATTATCTTGCTGTCACAAAACTCTGATATATATACTATATGTATTATTATATATACACCGAGTACATCTGTCTATTACCTTCCAGCAACTGAACTGATCTAATACTAACCACACATTCATGACCTCTTCTCAAAATGTGAACGATTTTCACATTCACAATTAAAACAATGAAGTTTGTATTTACCCTGCTTTGTGTGTCCAGTGTCTTTAACTTTATGACTATCAATCACGTGTCAAACACATATATTGATATATGTTCTGCTACAGTAACTATTTCTTAAATCTAAAGCAAATATCCACAACTTGAAAAAAAAAATCAGCAAATGAAGTATGAAATGGGACATTAAAAATTATACATACTGTAATTACAATTTCGTAATATCTCTTTCAGTATATTAATTCAATTGTGCTATACTTATGAAACCTAAGTTGCAACATTCAAAGACACTCGACTTTTGACAGGAGAAAGAATGATTTACAGCAACAAGAAATTAGAATAACTGTTCCAAAGCAACAATAATATACCTCGCTGACTTTTAGTATTACACATACTAAATTTTCTGAGCTTTACCATAAAAAACTAAATGCATATAAGAAACAGAAATGCAGTTCCGAAGTGTCACAGATTTTCTTAAATATGACAACATATTACTTTATGGTAGTTACACTTACTAGCACATCAGCTTGCACACCACCTTCCTCTTGACAGCAGGTACCCACATCGTCATCAGTAAAAAGTCAGTTGCTGCATGTGTTAACATTGAATTTGTATTTTCATAGGGTTTCGGAAAACAGTATGGTTACGTAACAATTGAATTTTACTTTACTGAAAGAGAACATTTTTATCTCAGAAGGTTAAATTTCTTACTCACATCATTTAAAAGAAAAACTACCAATATGAATAAAAAGGAGGATGGCGATTTTTCCCTCTGCTCACCCCACATAATAATGAAAACTGCAGTTTTATCAAACCAAAACACTAGGGGGTATGGAAAGGAGTACCTACTTATAAATTTTCACTTATATTCATCCTCCATTGTATCCAATATAGTAATATTTATCTAGTCAAAGTGTGTTTGTTATCAGTCATCCATCCATTTCAAAGTAGTGACTATTCATATTTAAATAATTTATTAAATGTCTTTAGAGAGATGAGATTTTTTTATTTGATTAGCATCTTGTAGTTTGCGCCATGTTTGCTATCTCCAGTGTTCGCCTGATGTATCACCAGTAGAATGATTTTTCACATGAATCTTTGACACTAGAAGCCAGTTCACATGAACGTTCTGAACTAGGCCGGTAAATGTGTTCTGACTTGTTGAAGGCAGGTGTGAGCAGTATGGACTGCTATTCCAGTTCACATAATGCTTACGAGAGGATTCAGACAAAGCCGAAGTTCTTGGTTTTGATGGCGAGTAACAGCTTGTGACGAAGCACTGCACGACTGCTGTACAGGGGGATGTATAGGCGGGAGATGCAGGTGTTGGCTGTTGGGAGGTGAGAATCATCAGCAGGTCGAATGGTTACACTTGGCATCGGCTGGAATCCATCTTCACTTGCGGGCAATGCAGGTGATCCTGTCCAGAAGTATACCTGAACAAGCAAGACAGATCAGTTAAGGTACGGTCACAGTCTACTATATACAGTCGCGAAGCTTGAGGTGATTTTTTGCAAATCTCGTGATAAAGCGCTCCAAGCGGTTAGCAACTAAAAACGATAGACTGTCCACGGTCGACTTTGGACTGAATCGTATTTCCATCGAGTGCTAGCTCGTTGCGTATTTCACATTGATGCTTGTGAAATGTTCGTTATTGGTTGTAATGGAAATGTTAATGGCTAAAATACAATAATTGGAATAATAATATTTTACTAGAGACATAGAAAAATTAAGTTTGCTTTAATGAAATTTATTGATCATGTTTTATTTTCAATTCTGGTGGGATTATTATTGCTTAGGCCTACTTTTTTTTTCAAAGGATATGTTTTTAATTATAGCTGTTAATTTTGTTGTTATTTTTATTTGTTACTTTACTAGAGACGTAGAAAAAGTCTGTTACAATAAAATTTATTAATCACGTTTTATTTCCAACTAGCCGTACCCGTGCGCTCCGCTGCACCCGTTAGAAATAAATATAAAGTAATTACATAATTAAAATAGGACATTTGATCCAGGGAACATTCGTGTTTGATAGAAGGATAAATCGTTTAATATATTACTTAATTTAAATTGCATCCAAATAATTAAAATGCGATCATTTTGGTCCAGAGACACTCATTTGGTGCAATGACAATTCCTTCAACATGTTTCTTAATTTTTATTACATGCAACCATAGTTTAATGAAGATTGACATCATTTAGATTTAATATGTATATTTTATTTTACTTGTTATAGGTTTCCATTGAATTATGGTAATAACTTAATTTTAACCCTTGTTATCTACGTATTCAGTAAATGGCACTTGGCTCACTATGGTTCACTATGAACCCTTCAAATAACTTAAATTATATCATATAATATTACATTACATTACATTTTATATTAAATTATATTATATTATATCAGAAGTTACTGTAATAACATTATAGCATTATGTCCATCTAGAGAAACTACACTTTCCAATGGTGAAATAATAATTAATTATACAAATCAGTTAATTTAGCTTCCGATATTACTTCATACTTCTTTTTATCCTCTCAGCTTCACACAAACACAGAAACATTCTCTGTAGGCTATCTTTCATAGCTTTCGTTCAATTGTTGCTGTCCAAGGCCCCTTATAGACGAAGTCATTTGTTTTTTTAATTCATTACACGGCCTTAGATGGCAGTTATTTTAATTTTAAAACTCATTTATCTCATTAAATATCAGTCCTATCAAAATTTTTCAAGGAATAAAACTTATCGCAAATTATTTTTAAAGAAACTTTTGTTATGTAACATTTTTCACAAAAACCAATAATAAGAGAGATATTTCGATTTATTTAATTCAGGCCCCCTTATAACCTCCCTTTTAAATAATGTATTTTGAATGTCATATAGCCTAAAATCTAGGTTACAACGAACTTAATTTATATTCCAATTTTCATCGAAATCCGTTCAGCCATTATCGTGTGAAAAGGTAACAAACATACAGACAGACATACAAACAAAAATTTCAAAAAAGCGATTTTCGGTTTCAGGGTGGTTAATTATATATGTTAGGGCCAATTATTTTTGGAAAATCGAAAATTACCAGAAAAATTTCGGCTACAGATTTATTATTAGTATAGATTCTGGTGTGATTATTATTGCTTAACCTCAAATACGTAAGCCTACATTACAAGTACCGGTACACATACATAAGTTAATCCATTAATTCATATTTCCATTATTATTGTTGTAAAGGGAAATGCAAATTAATATTTATTGGTTTCATAGTTAATTATCGCTATAATCTTGAATGAGTGAAGCGATTATAGTAAATTTCAGTTCGTTTTGCACAAACAAAAATATTAACCTATTTCTTGCAGGTATCTTCGAGTTTGTGGTGGAATTTAATATACTTCATTAAAATAATAAATTAACTTTATGCATTTAATATTTCAATAATGGACGGAAGGTGTTAATTTTTCCAAAAGAACACAACGAAAGTGTAACATATTTTGTCGGCTGCTAGGAGAGAAATCTGCGATGATGAGGCAATAGTAGCGATCCTAGTGGTGGGCAACTATCCTTGTTTGCATTTTTACTACATATTGAGCTTCGCGACTGTATATAGTAGACTGTGGTACGGTCATGCATCGCTACTTTTGTACTGCAGCTGTACGCTACTTTTCGTGCTGCGCAATCCGAGCGCTGCAAATTTGCAACTGGAGATTGCAAGTCTGTTCACACACAAGAAGCTACCACACTCTAGTACAGACTTCTCCAAAAGTGTACTCGCGAATAAGCCCCTGAACGGAACCGAAGCCAGTATGTAATGAGCACGCTCCGCCTCACCCATCCCCATCTGTACTGTACTCAATGTTCATGCGCAAACGAAGAGCAATGGTGGACTGCCATTATCATTGTGTTGGTCGGCGTGTTCGACCATTTCACACTGGCCCGGTTTCTTCAACCTTTGTTAAATTATAATAGTGTGTTATTCCATTTTAACTGTAAACTTAACAATTGAAGCATTTCTTCAACTACTGTTAGTACTAACAGGCTGTTAAAACCCATGTTAATTTAACTGCTCAATTTCATGCAGTTAAATCGTTTAACTCTCTGCTGGCATAGAAGTATTCAATATGGCGTTAGATGCTGAACTTCTATATCTTGATTATTAAGAAAATGATATCCATGAATACATAAACAGAGCAGATGATTTCTGTGATTTGACAGAACAGAAGTTCATACAAAAGTATAGGCTATTTTCTGCCAAGCCTTATTTTTCGCTTTCAACATAGATCTGTTTGTTTGTTTATTCTCAATAATTGGTATATACTGCGAAATTGTTTCCAGCAGAAGGCTTCTCTCGAAGGAAGAGAAATTAGTCCCATGATTTGTTTTTGTTCCAGTGTTTTCCATTTCACAACAGCAATACCAATACGGCAATACACCGCTTCATGTTACTGTGATACAGACGATGGAAAGAAGCATAAGTCAGAGAGAATAGAGAGACTTTTATTCTCTCCGAGTCAAACAACGGAAACAAGTGAGAATCGCAATTGTCAGAGTTCAGGAAACAGAATTGAGCCTATACTTTGTCATAGGTTATGGTTAAATTCTTTTTTTTTTTTTTAATACAATGCCACCAGGTTGTCTTTTCGACATTTCTGGTCTTCTCTCCTGGCCGTGGCTTAGTTGTAACTCACTTCTGAGGTTGGGGCACCTGGAAGGCAGAGTTACATTACCCCGATGATGTGATAGGATGATTATGATAATGTGGTGCCAGGAGAGGTCTTAAATCTAAACTTAATCTAAATTCCAGACCATGGACGAACACAGGAATAATCCCCTTTAAGGAAAAATTCCTGTGCTCTAACCGGGAATCGAACCCGGGACCTCATGAACTATAGCCAGCTCTGACCACCAGACCATGAGGCTGGTCTATGGTTAAATTCTAGAATCTCTGGTCCTAACAGAGTGTTAACAAACAGAATGTTAAAATGTGAAATGTAAAGTTGAAGAAACACAATATTTTTAACAACAATTTATACTTTTATTAATTTAATTTTATTAATTAATTAATTTATTTAATTAACACTATGTTAGGTGCATTTTAACAAAGGTTGAAGAAACCGGGCCATTGTCTTCTAATCATGGACATAGTACATTCAAGGATGAAAGGGAAGAGAAATATTTTTTCGTGTTAGTGGGGAGATTATGAAATGTTTAATTTTGTTCGAAAAATCTTAAGGGTGTGTTAAAATTCAACAAGCGACGACATTACTCGACTCTTCACAAAGAATGTCATACAATTACAGGTATGCTGGGCATGTGAAAATAATTTATTTTTGGACGTCTGTATAACTGTTGGTTATACATAATAATCAGTATATTACAATACGTTTACACTCAGCTTCACACGATATACTTATAGCTTTTAATTTCATTTTAGGTGAAATACATGCAAATATTTTGATAAATTTGAAAGAAGAAAATACAAACACAAATCACACAAGTATCCTCAGTCTTAAACAAAAAAAACTTTTTGCTAGCTATCTTCTAACTTGGAATATTGGAAAATCAATGAAGCCCTTTACAGAATGAGCATTTCTAAAATCGTGCATACAGAATGTCTTCTAGATGTAATCCGAAATTAATTATTACATTATTGAATATTTCCCAATCAAAAATGGAAGCTTCATAGTATGTCAAAATAATATACAAACATATGATATTTCTTATCCTTTTGATGTTATTATTTGTAAACATAAGGAGATCATTGCCGCAATCCCTCACTGACCGCTCCCATCTGTTGCGGTACGAGTCTCTCCCCCTTCTCTAGCCTTACACTGTGTTCGGCGGGCAGCATTGGGAACACGAATGATTATACGTTTTATGGAATATACAGTCACGAAGCCTGAGTTGTGAGGGTGCTAGGAACAATAGACTGTGCCGGTACTATTTCGCAATGTCTGTAATGAGGCAATATTAGCGATCCTAGTGGTTAGCAACTATCTATGGATGCATATTTACTACATATTGAGCTTCGTAACTGTATATACTAGGCTGTGGTGCTACTTTTGCAGCCGCAGTCTAGCTGCAGCTTTCCATTTCCGTGTTGACTTTTCAATATACATTTTGTGGTTATGTTCACATTAGAGTTTCGGATTATGAAATTAATGTAATAGTTTACTTATCTATTATTTGCTTTTCTGCCCTAACTATTATTCAGAAATTCGCATAATTTTTACTATAAAGCTATTAAAAAACGCCTATATACTTAAATGATAAACAACAGCATATTCACGTAATCAATGTTGGCAACCCTCCTGTTTGAAACTACGCTACAGAAAAAAAAAAATTATATCATCAGCATATATAGTCTGACTATGTTTTACGTTTAGTAACTGTTACAAATCGCTGATTTTCATCACATCTAACATTAAAATATCTGCTAATGGCTTCATTGCCAGATGCAAGGCACTAGACGACAACATTAAAATATATCCAAACAATAAAAGTAGCAATGGCACATTTGGGTGGCAACACTGGTTGCAACTGTTGCAAAAATTTCAACAAAACCGATATCAAAAATGCTGCGGCTGCAACCCTGAGAACCCTGTTCACACGTCGCTACTTTTAACCTGCGCGTAGCATGGAAAAGTAGCGGGCAGCAGGTTCGGCAGCCATTACTTTTTGGGTTGCACCATTGTTCACATGTCGCAGTACGAGAGTTGCGCAGTATTTTGTACTGCAGTGGTGTAAAAGTAGCGATGTGTGACTGTACCTTTACATCAACAACAGTATGTCTATATGTTTAAGACTTTCGTGGTGTTCAATGTGTTGTGGAAGTTTTATGTTCTGTACCATCTCATACGTGCAGAAATATCCAAATACTGGAGCTATGTACAGACAATTGCCAGGGAACCAACAAAATGGGAACCTATCTGTCAGATTTAAGGTAAGGTCACACGTCGCTACTTTTGCAGGGCTACTTTTATACTGCAGCTGCAAAAGTTGCGTGTCGTATTCACACGTAAGCCAAAAGTAGCGCGCTGCACGCTACTTTTCATGCTGCGCAACCCGAGTGCAGCAAAAGTTGCAACTGGAGGTTGAGAGTCTGTTCACACGCAAGGCGCTACTTTTGCAGCCGCAGTCATGATGCAGGTTTCCATCTGCGTGTTGACTTCTCAATATACATTTTGTGGTTATGTTCGCATTATTAAGAAACTCATGCGAAAACTTCCTTATCTATTATTTGCTTTTCTGTCGTATCTAGTATTCAGAAATTGACATTATTTTACTATAAAGCTTTTAAAAACGCCCATATACTTAAATGATAACCAACAGTATATTCACGTAATCAATGTTGGCAACCCTCCTGTTTGGAACTATGCTACGGAAAATTTAAAAAATGAATTATATCCTCAGCAATTATGCTCAGACTGTGTTATGTATTTAATAACTGTTACAAATAATTTATTTTCATCACATTTAACATTAAAATATATCCAAACGATAAAAGTATCATTGGCACATTTGGGTGGTAACACTGGTTGCAACCGCAGCAAAAGTTTCAACAAAACCGATATCAAAAATGCTGCGGCTGCAACCCTGAGAACCCTGTTCACACGTCGCTACTTTTAAGTTGCGTGCAGCATGGAAAAGTAGCGGGCAGCAGGTTCGGCAGCCGCTACTTTTCGGGTTGCACCGTTGTTCACACGTCGCAGTACAAGAGTTGCGCAGTTTTTTGTACTGCAGCGCTGCAAAAGTAGCGACGTGTGATCGTACCTTTAATGTCAAGAGCTGTTCTGCCTCTCCTAATGATGGAGCTCTTATGCAAAAAAAAAAAAAAAAAAAAAAAAATCGGATTCGGACTGGGAAATTTTTGTGAAATAACATAACTTTTGTTTACTCAGTTGATATTTGCAGGAAATGTTTATACAGGAATTCTTATTATTATTTATTTAATCTGGCAGAGTAGTTAAGGGCATCGGACCTTCTCTACCACACCACCAGAATACAAATAGACATATACAAGAAACAAATGCAGAGAGAAGAAGCAAATAAGAAATAGAAATAAAATTACAAATACAAATACAAAAAGCACAAATGCAAAAAAGAATGAGAGAAATAAATAAATAAATCTTAATATATAAAATTGAATGTGGGTGGGTGGGTATGTATGTATGTATGTATATGTGTGTGTATGTTCTCTATACAAATCTATACACTTTGACCGATATGTGCCAAAGTTTGCACATTTAACCTTCATAACCAGGAGAAGAATATAGGCTACATTAAAATTGTGCAAATGGACCATAAACTAATTAAAAAGATAAAAAAATAAAAATATATACGATCAAATATTAATGTATAACATTGAATACAATCTTCTACAGTCAATTGTTATTATTGTCTGTTGTATTCAACGACTTTCAAAACGATATAAAATAACATTGTAGATACATAATGAAGGCCAAAATCTAGACAATTCATGCAGTAAGTATCCTTATGTAGTCCAGAACCGTATTATGTGTTTCTCAAGACAGTTGTAGATAGTGAGCAGACTGTGTTTTATCGAACTGAATTCTTAAATTCTTTGAAATCACAAGGATTGCCAACACATAATTTAATACTTAATATTGAATCACCAATAGTACTATTGCGAAATACTGACCCAGAAGAATTATGCAATGGAATAGGAATTGGTGTGAAAAAACTCATGCCAAACATAATAGAAGTGACAGTATTAACTGGCAAAACGAAAGGAAAAGATGTTTTTATTCCATATATTCCTACGGTAGCCAGTAACATGCCATTCCATTTTAAGCAACTGCCATTTCAGTACAACTAGCATTCATAATGACTGTAGTAAAATAAAGCTCAAGGATAGTCGCTCGAAGTTGCAGACATTCACTTAAAAACTCCGTGTTTTTCACATTGTCAGTAATTGCGTAACTTGCTTTCAAGTGAGCACACCTAAACATATATATACATTTGTACAAAAGAGGGGAAAACGAATTGTATGCTCATCAATGATACTTTTGTCATGTTCCTAATGTAGTATGTGAATATACGTAAGCCCACTGAATATAAGACATTAATTTACATTTTCTTTATTTTTGTTCATTTGAATTGATTAGGATGCCGATATTTTAAATCCAAGATTTGGACGGCTATCATTTCGATATACTACTTAATTATAAAATATATATCTTTCATAATATTATTGCCCATGTCCAATAATATTTTATTCGAAATTTCATCTTTGTAATCATGTTGCCAGTGTAGTATGTTAAGCATTGTGGAAAGAACGGTCACTTCATTTTCTATAACATGTCTTTCAGAATATTATTATTTATGCTAAACAATGACTTCTTGCAAAATTATACTCTATCTGCATTTTGTATATAAAATAAAAAGTAATATATTTAATACGTTCTAAATTTGTTAGATATAATATCTCAAGTCATATTTTAAAAAGTACGGGTATGATATAAGCGGGCGTACAGCTGTCAAGGGGTAAAAAATATTCCAATATAAATTGAATTACATACGTATATATTGATTCTTTGGTATGACCGATAGATAAATTTCGGCTCACGACACCCCAATGATTCAGACTGGGAAGAAGGGAATTCTCTAATTACCATCAGCTGTCTCTGAAATTCAAGTGAAAGCACACATAGACATGAATTTACGTGAAATGTATGTCAGCACAGCTTCAGATCAATGTACAGATCTTATAATTATTTTTTCTCTGCCTCTGTACAACGTTACATTTGTGGCGGGGAGGAAAGGAGACAGCAGAAAAATTAATGGTATTTAATACGCTGACAGCCACGACTAAGATAAAGCACTTGAAATTTAGCGCTAACTGACCAGCAGAGATAAAATGTAAGATGTGTAGAACATTGAGTCAACACTAAGTGTGCGTATAGAGATCGAAGGGTGTGTTTTTGTTATGCTGAACTTCAAGACAATGCTAACTTATTTAAAGGTTGTGTGACTGTAGCCTGTATATATTTTCGTTAAGTTTTACTTTGTTTATAGTTTGATTTTTCTATTATTTTATTTATATTTCTGGCAGTGTGGAAGAGAAGGCCTAATGGCCTTAACTACACCAGAATAAAATTAAATAAACAAAACAAATAAATATATAAATTTAAAACAAAGTTGAACGTCAGGCACATGATGAAATGTTTTCCTTTTGGTGCATGATATACAATTGCTTTAAATTTAGTTAAACCTGGCAGGCATTTGGCTAAGGAAGTGTAAGTGAAGTTAAGTAAAGATTCATCTTTATGTGCAAGGAAAGCTTAGTAAAGACAATTCGTTTTGGTTGTCTATAGTTGTGTTTCCGAGATTTCCGAAAATTTAACAATCAGTTCATTTGAAAACAGAAGGAGAACGGAAAACCCGGGCAACACCGGGTACTTTCAGCTAGTAAATAAATAAATAAATATATATACACACATACTAGTAGGGAGATAAGATCACAATGGGCATAACAGGTACTAATACAGTCTACCTAATATATTAGTGATTAAGAAAAATGATTAAATATATAGAAGTAGCTGACTATGCAAATATAATGCGGAACAAAACAGTAACAATTTCGAAACATTTGCAGTAAGTTAGAATACTCAGTTTACTGCACTGCACTCTATGCACTGGGTGCTCTAACCACTGAGCTACACCGAGGCTCAATCCACAACACCAGATCGAATCTTTCTCCTTTTATGCTGTATCAATTCAAGTCCTAAAAACTTGCTGGATGGGATCATTTCTAAATCATATGAAGTCAAAAATATGCCAGAAGGAGCTATGAAGAAAACTTACTACTTAAAGGTGATCCAACACACAGGTTTTCTGATTGGTTGCATCAAATCCTAAAAATTTTGTCAATTGAGAAATTCAAACAAAACTTGTGTGTTTACTCACTACACTGCTTCACAAAAGTGTGATATAATCAGACCATAGACGACATTAAGATATACAGTTCATATGAGGAAACAAAGAGGAAGGCAGAAAACAGGAAAGATTGGAGAAAGTTGGGTTTGCAGTGAAAGACCTGCCCTTCGGCAGAACACTAAGGACTAAGGCCCGATTGTATAAACCATTTAATCTTAGATCAGAGGTTAAATTGATCCTTGTTCTAGCTGAACTTGGAATTTTGTGTTGTATAAAGTCTAATCTGAGATTAATTTGTCTCAAACTAAAGTCAACTTTGACTGAAGAAATTTCTCCGATTAAGTTAGATGATCCAAGTTCAGTTATTTCTTTTCTGTTTTAAATATACGAGTGACAGATTGTGCAAATAAAATATCCATTATTATTATTATTATTATTATTATTATTATTATTATTAATAGGTATGGTAGGTACATTTATATATATTTCTTTCAATTTCTTGCCTTAATACACAAACAATCTTATATTTTATAAGGCTCTATCATGTACAGCAGTATCAAATAACATAACCTATAATTATATTATGTTTATAACAACCATTAATTATTAATAGATATGATAGGTACATTCATAAATTTTCAATTAACTCTATTACTAAACGAAAATTGTCGTTTTATAAAGCTTTATTATGTTTAGCAGTATCAAACACCATAACATGATAACAATTTGGAGAACAGTCAACCTTCTTCTTATTGTCCGCCATTATTTACAGTGCACAAAACAAACCAGTGTCTCCAACAGAGTGTACAGAAAGTCGCCAAGAAGTAGTTGTAAAGTCGCTAGATTTCTCATTACCAACAAAGAAAGATTAAATTTCGTCACTATGGGGTGCTAAAAAGGTCGCTAAATCCCTATTTAAGCAATATAAAAGTTAAAAGAAATTGTTGTTGAAAAAGAGTTAAAGTCGCTGGATTGGCAACACTGAACAAACCTGTACAACATGGTCCGCGCGTGACATATTTCACCTGTTTATGCGATGTTGCCAAATCCTTTTCACGTGAACTTAGAATGCATTTGAACCAAGGTAATTTGATCGCAGAAAAGTTTTATACAATAGAAGAAGTGTCTGAACTCGGTTCACTTTTCGATCTTCGATCAAAGTTGATCTTTAGTCAGGGAGTTTTATACAATTGGGCCTTAATGAAATTAATCTTAATATCCTGACATGCTTACCAAGTCTTGTCTTTCAATGTGAGACATCTTCTCCACAATGGACCACAGCCAACGTTTGAATTTGACGAGACGTTCACCTGACTCTCCTGACTCGTCATTAAAGCTGGTGTACGAAATGAGGACAGCCACGTTGATGTCGCCTACACCATTCAGCAATAGCCGTAGATCTTCTGCTGTCAAGCCGTCCAGTGAACCAGCAGGCAGAACATCAAACACACCTGCACGAAGTTGCTGCACATAACACAAGCGGTCTTACTAATAAAAACCCTATATACAGACGTTTAACTGTCTTATACTTATACAATGAGTAGCTCGTTTATAAGTCGTGTGTAAATTCCTTACTAATAATCACTACATCCGTCGTGTATAACATTATAACTGTTACACAGCTACGTCATAGTTTCGTCATTACTTCATTACGAAAGGTAATAGAATATCTGAGGTTTTCTATTGCATCCGGTAGAGTGCTCTAGTGTGGCGTATTAATGCCCACGTGCATCAACATCGGTTAGTGTAACCATCGGTTAAAATTGTCACCTAATCCCCGATTAAGTATTTTTACGGTGGATCGACCTCGGTTACGACTTAAAATAGGAAGTTAACCACAGTAATCTCTAACCGGCCAAATATGAGCGGTTAAAGGAGATAACCAGCGATTAGAGCAAGTAAAGCAAAATGGCGGCCAGAACCACAGGTGATTATTTCGAAGACGATTATTATTGTACAGTACTTGAATTACTTGGATAGAGCGTGAGCGTGAAGGTTCTTTAGTGGAAAGAGAGAATTCTTGCGAGGAATTAGGTGACAAAAAATTTCAGGAGGGATTTCGTTTATCAAAATCTACAAATGGATCAATTGAAATAACACAAGGACAATCATATTTCTCCTACAGATCGGCTGCTTATATTACGATTCTATGTAACTATTATTTTCTGTATTTTAAGAGGAAATACTCGAATACCTGTATCTCTTTCTCTATGTCACTGGCTGAACAAAGACAGGTTATGGATGGATCTCAGGATAATGCACAATTCCCTGGTGTAAATGGGGTCCAAGATCGTACACACATTCCTACCAATTTTCTGCATCCTTTTCCTTTATGGATATTCCATCTTTTTTATATAATAGGCCTACATTTAAATCTAGTAATTAAGTCTATCGATACTTCAACCTAACATTGGGATATAATCATTTTTGGATTCAATTTTCCATTTTGTACGATTTTAACCTAAAAGTACTGAAAAACAAAGAAATGGAACTCTCAAATATAACAGCGCCCAAAGGCAAACAAATGCAACGCGAAAATGTAGGATATGTTCATTTCGATGTAGAACATAGTGAGCGCAGTCGTTTTTAGACGTTGACTATTATCTTTGCAGCGGTATGGATGCTTTCCTTTAGCCATTTTGTAGAAACAACGTACCATTATAGACTTTACTCTGATTAAATGAGGTGTCAGCTAGCCATGTTTTAGTGATCGGTGATTATGAATGGTGCACATAAATTACATTTTAACCACGGCTACTGTTTAACCGTCGTTTCGTAATCTATGATTTCTGCGTTTTTAATCAATGTTGATGCACTTCGCCATAAGTATTGATAGTACAACTGGCTCTAATCGATTACCACACTACATATTGGTCAAAGAGTACAAGCTACAGCAATATTATTGTAATAATTCTATGATCTTTGGTTTGTTCTTCTGTGGTTACAAGGTAACCATCTTCATAAAATGACAGTCGATACGAACAGCTGTTAGAGGGGCGGCCATTTTTTCGCTATAATCAACACTTAAACAAGGGGTTTCGTGTATATAACTACTGCAAAGCAATTCTCATTGTATAGTTACAGACTGTTTATACGTCCATAGCTTATTCACAGTTTATTAGTAACATTTTCTGTCTCAACTCTGCATAAGTCTCGTATAAAAACTATACACTGTTTATTAGTAAGACTGAAGATGTATACTTATGTTATTCACCTCATCTAAAACATCAGGTAGAAACCTTTCCTGAAAGTTAGCACACTTGCTACTTATTTGATATTGATTGGCAACAGGCCATGATTGTTTGGCCAAACACTTGCATAGAATTGGAATATATCAGTCCCCTAACTGCCCATTGTGCAACTCAAACCAAGAAATGGATTCGGAACACCTCAAAATCTGTGCTTCAGTGGCTGGCCGTGACAATATCTTTGAAAAATATTGGAGAGCAAGAGGTCAAATGACTTTATTGCAAACACCTGGCATTAGAAAACAACAACTTATTTGATATAAGTTTATTAGTGGCAGAAATGCCACTGATCAACAGTGTTTTGATTTTGATAATACACAAGTTTTATCTTGCCTCTCAGTGTCCTGACACATCTACACAAGTATATAAACAATGACACTTTCACTCCTAAACGAACAGACATATATGAGACTAATTAGACAGTATTATGAAACAAAAGTGATTACAAAAATCTGTATGTGAGATACAAGAAATTAATTTCAATAGTGTAAAATATTCCATTCTACAGTACTAGAACAACCTTTATACTAGGTGCTTAGATTCAATATTCGCTATGAAATGAGCTATTAAATGTCCTGATGAGAACTGAAGGCAAGAGTCATATCAAGCATTAACCCTAGCAATACCAAGATATTTAAAATAACATGCAGTACATGGAAGTATTTTGTGACGACTACAAAAATAATTAATTTTGAACAATTTTTTAACATTTATAATCAACATATAGCTAGTATGTAAAATAATAAAAGAGAAAAATTGAAATGTCACTGTATATTTTCGAACAATTACTTCAACAAGGATGGGATATGTTTTGTTCACGATAAAAGGATTCATAACTGATAATAAATAATATTTCCATATTTGTAAATTGTACTATGTTCTATTTTTTTTTCTTATATCTTAATTTCTTTTCTATGAATCCTGCTTATATAATTTTTCATTTTTAATTTTATTGTAAGCTATTCTGTGTCGCAAGGCAAACCCTAAATATTGGGTCAGACTATTAAATTAAATTAACTACTTATTTAAAATATAAATTTTGGATAAGATGGGCACAAAGTACACCCCCATTGGTATTGCTGGGGTTAAATGTATGTGCTCCAAAAGTCTGACAAAGATCACTCAAAATGCAGATTTTAAACAGTTTTTTTTTTAAAGCTGCTTGTGTCTTTCAGATCCCATTGGCAGCTACTATTTTATATTCAAGCTTTCCTGTATACTATCTACTCGCGCACAACTTTTCAAGGGAATTTTCAATGGTTCCATTGACAAGTATTATAAATTGTAATCTTTCATAACGCAACATAATGAGGGAGCATGGATAAAAATATAATAGGATGCGAAACTGCGGTCAGCACCATCTGGCGGTGGGGGGCTGAAATAAGATAAGCGCCCAACATCATAGGTGGTGAACATTAGAACTATGTGTTGGGTACATTACCCAGAGTTCTCCATTTATCCGTTCAAGATATTCCTCGAAGAGACAAGATGGCACACAGTTGATACTACGTGTGTATAAGCAGTGTATGTTAAACAGTGAAGTTTATGGTTGTTATAAAAATAGTGTTGTTGAATGTATTGTAAAGTAATAGTAATATAATAAATTGAACTATCTAAGTAGTTCTTGCAGATTTTTCCATTGCGCTGTACAATAAATATCTAAAGAATACAATCCCAATTATCTAACTTTTTGCTTTATTTTTTTGTCTCTGTCTGGTTATATTTTAATTGGGTAGTGTAAAATAGATCGTCTCTTTTATCTTCCTGTTGGCTCCGGTAAGAATTTTCAGTAGAAGATGCTGTGAGGAATAAAAATGTAAATGTTTTATTTTAAATTGGGTTAGTTTTGAATATCGATGAGGGTGGGAGGGAATACTTTCTGCACAGTTTAAATTTTCGTCACCAGGTGTGCTGCTAAATGCATGGAGTAATTAGTTACACTTTTTGCTACTTGGTGCGCTGCTAGATGTAATAATGCCCCTCCTCCCAACAGGTGGCAGCAAGATCAATTTCTACAATAGTGCCTCTAGTATGTGTTATGGGAAACTCAGTAAGTTTCGCATCCTATTATGTATTCATCCATGGAGGGAGTTTCAAAAATGTCAGTGTCCAGTAAAATTTCCTATAACTTCTGAGTTTTTTCAATACAATGTTAGAACTAATGAATCAGTGTACGGTTTATAATGCATTTCAATTTTTCTTATTAGAGTCCTACATTTTAAGAACTGAAATAATTTCCATTTCAATGACTGTAAACAGGTCCTCAAATTTTTAAATAATTTCTCTATATAAATGGACACATTTTCACTTTATACACTAAACTAATGCGGAGTTCTTGGCAATAAAGCCATTAACTCTTGGTCTCCAATATTTCTCACACACAATGGGTTTAGGGGAAAGGGCTGGACATCGCTGAAGGCGATTCTGATCCATTTCCATTTTCTAAGCTGGTACCATGCCACAATTTAAGTACCGCTAGTGGTTTTCTCTTTTATTAATCTGCTACTAGATAATATAACTCACCTCGATAGCTTTTTCTTGGGCCTTGATCATGCGGTATTCAGCATACTTGCGCACATAATCGTACACGTTCTGTGCTGTGACTTCCATATCACGACCCCCAGACACGAGTTCCATGGTTCCACCTCCTTCTTCTATGCTCAGATCAATGCTGAAGCCAGGAAAACAATTACTTAAGACTTTTCAATAACTACAATTGCCATATTACTGGATCTGTCACGATTTTCATTAAATGGCTAAAATAGCCGATGTCATGAAGATGTATTTCATGATAATCACAAACTCTGAATAAAAACCCACGAGTAACACTGTTTGCCAAAGCTGACTGATTATATAGGCTCACTAAGACTGAAATAAACAAAAGTTTATGTGTCATTTATAGTGAGGATCACGTAAGAATAGTTCCTAAAAGGCTAATTTGGCCATCTCTTCAGTGTCGTCAACTAATATCAGATATCATCAAAAAGGGTAAAATCACAATGTCATGTACTGAAATAATAATAATGGACCTCTCGCACATTATGTTGGTAATTAGTAGATTAGTATGATCTAATATTAAAATGTATTTTGTCTGACAACATGAAATTATAATAATAATAATAATAATAATAATAATAATAATAATAACAACAACAACAGTAATATAGTATTAAGAATAACAATGTCTTGCTTATTTATCACATCTCATCTTTATGCTGGCAGGTGTTTTCTAAATGGTCCAATAATTTGTAAAAGAGTATATTTTTCTCCTGGCCTCTTGCACATTATGTTGGTAATTAGTAGATTAGTATGATCTAATATTAAAATGTATTTTGTCTGACAACATGAAATTCATTGCTTTGACAAAACAGTTTACAATTCACGAGATCTAGCCTAAAAATGTACAGTAAAATCCCTCATAACCTGTACCCAAATAACCGGCAATACCAAAACAATGGCACTTTCAGCTATGCAAAAAAAAAAAAATAATAATAATAATAATAATAAATAAATAAAAAATAAAAAAATTAATAAATCTGCCACACTGCCATAGTCTGGTCTGTCAGTTTTGCTACATTAGGAAGTTCGCACGAACTTTCATTTTCAGTGAATATTCGAACCTAAAACTAGTGTATTATTTGTGTTGCGTGATGTGTTTTAATAATGAAAATCCACACAGTTTTTATGTTTATTCAGTTATGAGCAAGTGATAGAAAAATAAGCTTCACATGGCTGCAGTTTCGACATTTGGCAGCATGAAATACAAACTTTTTTTTTTTTGTATATACCGGTATTTATTCAATTATCTCGCAAAATCTTGCATCCAGAACTAGCCTGGTCCCTTTGGTGCCAGTTAAGAGGGATTCTATTGCATTTTGTATGATCACGTGAAATGATCAGTACGAATTCCGAAAACAGAATACGACTTTGAAATGTATACCCTACTTAAAATACATACTCCTAAGTTGCTACAATGCTATTCCTCTCTTGGACATTTTAATAACAATCTGAACACTAAGAAATATATTTTTGTCTATTAGCCACGTGTATTTTTCGTACCAAGTAGGTCTATAAGTTATATCTTATTTAATTACACTTACCTGAATATAGTGTTGAATTGGAATCACAATGCAACACAACTGAATTATGTACTAATATTAATATTAATACCGATATTACTAATTAATTATTACGTTCAAATTTCATAAGCCTAGTTACTTCCATTTCATCAGATTCCTTCTACTGCAAATCAAATTATTGCTGCCAACATAACAGTTAGAAAACAATTGTCAGTTGTATTTGTCAGTACTCGAAATTCGAAACGAAGTTGGTAAAAGAAAATTCAACCTGACATCTAGAAAATCACTATAATCCACTAGCATATGTAGTAATAGGGGGAAAAATGGTTAGGTTTCACCCTTAGGTTATTAAGTAAACTGCTCCAGACTATATTATGCTGCTGAAATACATGTAGTATTTGAACTCGCCATGTGCATGTAATGTAGTCTGTTAATACAGCAGACTCTTGCTAATCCGGCCATTCCTTGCACTGGATTAGCAAGACTGTCGGATTACTGAGAGTGCTTAAAAATGTAATTAAATTTAATGTTATAAGCTGCGCCAACCACTCTATTTGCACTTCTAAATCGAAACTGGAATGTTTCACATGTGACTGGCATGTGTATGTGACTAGTATATACATGTGTAAGTAATTCTCTGACTTCTCTATGTTGGCCATTACCATATGATCCACAAAGTTGCTGCTTGCTCCAACTAGAGATGAAAGGCTATACCACACCCATTCACATGTGCGACTCAAAATTCCCAACTTTTGAATAAATGTGGTATGGTATGGCAAAACGTGAGATAATATGAGCATCAGGTTTTAGAATGGAATGAATGGAACTATGTGTTTGCAAATAATCCAGTACAAATGGGAAGACTTCTGTCTGTTTTTTCTGCATGTGTTTTTTTGTGAGAAATGATGTAGAATAACTAATAAGCATGTTATGGCACTATTATTATTATTATTATTATTATTATTATTATTATTATTATTATTATTATTATTACTATGCATAATCACACATTGATTCGATTCTTACCTGAATGTGAGATCAAGTGCTGAGAAAAGGCTATTGCTATCTTTTGTTTCTGCATCCACTACCAGTTGTCGTAGGCTTTCATATATGACAGGATCAAAAAATGCTAAATCATGGAACCTAACAGGTCGTCCAAGGATGTACTTCATCACATGACGATTCAGGAAGATGGGGCATAGTTCATTTTGTAGAAGGCAGAGTCCTATCAACCTGAAATTAAATATCATAATATTATTACTGGATAAATTACAAGCAAACATTATATGAATAATAACAAACATAATTCAGAATGATTCAAAGGTCAGCAGCTATTCAATTTTTCTCTGTAAAACTTTATAAAAAAGTGAATCTGTATTTCAAAAAAACCGTTAGTGCAGCTTCTGCCATTAGGTCTAAGAACAACATGGAGTTCACAATAAAAAAATCATTAATGACAATTTACGAACATGAAGATTGTGATAAAACAATCATTACATGAATAAAGGTATGCCAAATAATCCAAGATTGCATTGCACAAAATTCCCACTGTCAGTATTATCTACCTACACTCTACTGGAGTTGTTTTACACTTGTGTAAGTTCTTTAATCCCTGAATTTTTATTAAAATTTATAACTGGGGAGATAATTGTACACATAATTTTTATGACAAAATAATTGACATACACAGTTTAAAGCATTTCATCATCTATTACTTTATACTTTATAGTGGAAATATGAATAAATTTCTGTTTTGTCTATTTGTTCTTTTTTAATAAAAATTCATTATTTATTGTAATAAAGTGATCATACTTCATATGCATCAATCCTATATTAATATTAAATACAGTAAAACCCCATTTTCAAGGCCCATTTTTAAGGAATAATCTGTTACGTCCGAGCCAAATTACTACAAGAATAATGTAATTAATTCCCACTTTTAAGGAAACTGGTTTAAAGAAAATCCCGCTTTTAAGAAATTCTGTGATTATATGTGTTGGTCACATTTCTCACACATCAATTCTTTTGGCTGTTGAACTGTAATTCTGGAGAAGTCAGAATACAGAGACAGGCATGAATTCGATCTTTTGTAACATGACATTTATATAACAAAAAAGCGAAAGGAGTTACATGAATTTCTTGTTACACTGAAGCTAAGATAGTCACTCTGAACATTACCTTCCAACATTGCGGAATGCATTCAACCTCTCAAAACTAGCCTTCCCTTGACGAGGAGAATAGAAGCCTCTTTTACCAGGACTGTAGAAGAGGGGTGCATTATCTTCACTATCTTCTTGAGGTTCTTCTGTTTCTGAACTTCTTGATGCTCCACTACCAGATTTCTTCCCTCTCTCCGATAGGTTGAAGACATCGAGATCTAAAATTAAAGAAGTATTCTATACAGCTGGACTTGCTGTTCATTTCATTTCGCTCTTCACTTCATGCAAAGAGACTAATAAGAAAATCGTTAGGATTGATTTAGATTTCATTCACATTCTATGTTTTTGATTTAAATATATATAGATTAATTTTTACTAAATTATTACTTTTATGTACATTGTTCCCAGATAAATTGACTCACAGATACTAAATATAAACAAAATCCGAATAATAATTTTCGAGCAATTGCTTTACACATACAAACACAATAATCCCTTTTGCTTCCTGTGTTAAAAACCTTCCTGTTTACTTTGATACGCATTTAAACTGGAATAACCAAGTAACCCATATTACCAAAAAAAGTACATACTACATTCTTTAAACAGCATTTGAAAATTCCTTCCGCTATCACTCAAGAAAATACTAGTGGAAACACTAGTAATGCCCCACTTCGATTATTGTGATTTTCTACTGACTGACCTCAATGTCAACCAGTCGCAAAAATTACAACGTGTTCATAATTCTTGGGTTCGCTTTGTCTGCGATGTCCGTCGCGCTGACCACATTACCCCATCCTTCCAAACTCTAAACTGGCAACGGCTTAACGAACATAGAAATTTTCATTCTCTTGTTCTCCTTTTCCAAGTCCTTCACACTTCTACACCTACCTACCTTGCCTCCCATTTCAGTTACCTGTCATCATATCATAATCTCTTCACACGCACGCAAAATAGCCGCATACTAGCCATACCAACACACAAGACATCATCGTATTCATCATCATACACAATCTCGCTCTCGCGCTTGTGGAATACCCTACCCAGTGACATCAGAGACTGTCGGAATTTAGCAGCGTTCAAAAGCAAACTTATTAAGCATTTTCTTACTGCGTAGAGTAGGTTTAATTTTTACTTAATTAATAAAAAAAAATGTTTATCTCTTCTTAACTTTTACAATAAACTGTCTAGCTTTTGTTAATCAGTTCATCTTTTAGTATTTGTAAATTTAATATTAATTGTAATTATAATTGTAATTGTATTCTTAATATTGTAGTTGTAATCTCGAAACCAATATTATGCAGTATCATTTCTCTAATGAGCCAAGTGCCACCCTTACCTAGCAGGGCTTCAGATGCCAGCTCGTGACCATGACTTAGTATTAGCTCCATTGCCTCTTCTACCTTCTGTCGCAATGCATCCTCAGAGGCGAGCAGCATCAACAGCTGAGCTGGAGTCAGCTCCAGAAGCATGCCAGTGATCTTGCTTGCAAATGTGGGGCGTAGCATTTGTACTTTTGGATACAGCCGATCTCCGAGCTGCTGCTGGTGCAGTGTGAGGTGCTCATTGTGGCCACTTCCACTACCACTGCCACTCCCACCACCTCCACTACCGCCACCCGAACTGTTGTTACTACCCTCTGCACCAGGTGGAGAGAAGGGGCGAGCATCATATGATAAGGATCGCCGTGGCTCTCTGCAGCGAGTTGATGAACGCTGGGCCTGTAAATAATAATATTTTAACATATTAAATTTAAATATTTGGAACAACTGGATAATAATATGCACGGTAGAGTAATGTCGATAGTCCACGTTACTCACTGGCCACTAGTTACAGGGTCGTACCGAGTCGTGTCAAACAAAAGACAATCGAAATAGTGGTAGTAAAATTCGCGACTATATTCTCAAATAAATCACTCCATTAGTCAAGTGCAAGGTTTATGTAGTACAATGGCAGTGTTTTGAATGCACTAAAAGAAAATGGAGATGTAGTAAGATGTTGAAATAGGTTATCACAACAAATTAATGGGGAAAATAGGTGTGTTTCACGGAATATCATTCAAATGACGGAAAGTAAATTTCCGGTTAATGTTCGCCAAAGCGTTAAGTACGTAATTATGACCACGTTGCCGTTTTATTTGTGGCCTAGAGAAAATACCTCGTCTTTTACGGGGGGGGGGGGACTTTTAGGGGCCATGAAATTATTCACAGCTTTAATTATATTATTGTTTATCAATATTACGAAACAAAAACTGTCATAAAGGTCATGACAGACTAGAA
Source organism: Periplaneta americana (assembly GCF_040183065.1). Lineage (NCBI taxonomy): Eukaryota > Metazoa > Arthropoda > Insecta > Blattodea > Blattidae > Periplaneta > Periplaneta americana. Next base: position 33,445,532 of record NC_091119.1, read on the forward strand.
ACATTGATACCAAAGAGATAAATCCATTTGGCCGTGATAAAACAAAAGAAAATGCGAGAGAGATTTTAGTTAGAGATAAAATGGACATACAATTTTGATGACCATACTTTAGTAATTGGAGATAGCTTTTAAGATCTGTCTTAATTTTCTATGTAGATATGTCGTTCAAACAAATTGGTGGTCCAGGGGAAAACATTGAAATAGATGAGAGTAACAGTGATGTTATCTCTCAGTAATGTTCAGAACGAAGAAGGTATAGAGAGGGGGAAAAAAAAAAAAAAAAACAAATTTCTCCTAAAGGAGCCACAGACCAACGTCATGTTATTATGTTGGTGACATTGTGTATTTAGTTAAATTTAGTCGTAACCGTAAAGGCACAGTTCAAAGCTACCGTGCAAATTCTCCAGTTTAGCGAAATATTTAAGTTCGCAAATATGACAAATTAACCATACAAGCACAATGAAATTGTGTACTAAGTGTCTCTGTTCTACTGAGACCTATAATGCATGTTTCACAGATGAAACAATATTCATTGCTGGTATGTGGCCTTCTTGCAAGCTGTTCCACTATTATGTTTTACTTTACAGTTCAAAATTAGACTAACATAACAATTGTCATTTTCATGTATCGCATACAAATGTCTCACAAACAAAGGAATTAAAGCACATTACCTGAGTATGTCGACGCATGCTTTCCCTCTCTCTTGTTCTTAGTCTCTGCAAGACGTTGTAGGGAGCATACTTCGTTCCCACCTGTGCTGCTTCCAAATTTGGTAGTTTTTCATTTGCCAATAATGCCTGAAAATTGAAATCAAATAAACATTAAGATTTCCAGAAATTATAGCCTCTTTTACCTCCAGAAAAAATGTGGAGAATGTAGTTCACGTCCATGAAATTCCTCAATCCACATGTGCTTCCTGGGTGATGCCAAAAGAAGAGTACAACAGCTCATGAGGAATAACTCAGAGTAAAATACTCCAGAGTTATAAACCCTCATTTGAAACACAGGGCAGGGACTATTTTGAGTAACAGAAGACAACTTACAACACAACTTAATATATTGCAATGTAATGCTGGGGGGTCTATCCCAGGCTAAGACATCAAAACCAAACAAAAAGGCTAAACAGGAAGAACACAGACATGTTCATTTCAGAATCTAATCTATCAAAAGACCAATTAATATATTACAGCTTTAAAGGTTTCAACATATTTAATACACCACAATCAAGACAAATATAATCTTTTCACTGTAAGAAAAATCGCAATATAAACAATAGCACGTGACTGAAGTGAGGCTTCATTGGCCGATGTTTGGCGCCATAGATTCTCAGTACGTGTTCCCGCCTACTGTTGTACATTCTGTTTCATGTTAAACATTTCCTGTTACTCGTCAAGTAGGCCTAACCTCACTACTATGCATTTGTTTGCTTAGGAAACATTTACTTTATAATTATTGTAATTAAAACTCACTTAACTTATTATATACAGTTAAGACTGTTTTTCTCCGCTTTTGAGAGGGTTTCCACTCTTATGTTTAATAACTAAACATACTGAGAATGCAGAAGCCATACTTCAGTACCACGTGCTAACGTGACAACTACGAGCTCGAGTGACGCCAGCTTGATACAGGAACAGACTACCTCGGTATTACTGTTAGTAATCATTCATGTTCATAGTACATAACAAAATGTAAAAGTAGCTTTTCTTTTACATAGGGTTTTACATATGAGTGAAGTTAAATGTGTCATTGTATTTAACGACTAGAATTCAATTTCTTATTGTCAAATAATACAAGACTGTGGTTTCAAAATACGAACTATATTTTCCTGCGTCGTGTGAGTATTTCGGCTAGGAGCCAATCACGGATATGACAGCAACGTGCTTATGTTTACAATAGGATTTTTCCTACAGCGAAAACAGTATAGCTAGTGGCTTACTAATAGGAGTCAGAAAGAACATAATTTCGTCTTCAAAAAAAAAAAAAAAGAGCAATGTAAATCAGATTCAGCATATAAATCTAATCTAATTTTTAAAGCAATAATAAAAGTAGCTAAGAAATGGATCCCTATAAGAAAAACAAAACACCATAAACCCATTTAGAATAATAATCTTGAAAAATAAAACAGGAACGAGAAACAACAAGAAAACATGCAAATGGAGGGAAAGACATGATAAAATGGAGGAAACAAATGACCATACTGTTCTCAAAAAAAGATAAATAAAACTGACTACAGAAAAGATGGTAGTAAAGCTTATACTGCAGATTCATGTCAAGCATCTTCAATAGGGATATTACAAAACACGAACCAATCTTCTACAACAATGATAAAATTACAGACTATAGAGAAACTTGCAACAGTTTTCAACAAATTTTACTGCAGAACTCACAGAAATACTCTATTTTTACAAGAAAACAGAAAAGACTATAAAGAAAACAACTAAAATTGGAAGAAAAAATCTTTCACATCTCGCACAACTAGCTATATTGAAGAATCAGCTTCTTTCCCACTCCATTGTATGCATCACTAACTAGTAACATATTTCAATAATCAGTCTTTATGTATAGACAAAAAAACTGTCTAATTGACAAGATTATCATATGAAATTATCACTATCGTAAAGACTGATTAAAATTTAAGGTAGACTATTTATATTTAGTCCAGTACTGACAAATGGAGAAGAAGAAAGGTTTGTTTCATAAATACAGCCACAGTTCTATCCATGTTTTTACAAGAGTGATTTGGTCTTTCGGCTCAAAGTGTGAACAGATATACAGGTAAATAACGAAAGGGAGCATCACAAGATTTACCTCAGCTATGGCAGTGTAGAAACTTCTAGCAACTCCTGATCCTTCACCAGGCTCATCCTTGAATGTAACTTTCACTCTATTAACAGCTAAGGGGGGTTGTGAACTGGAAGCTCTGCGATGGTAGTTGTTGTACTGTGTGTTCAATTCCTTCATTGTTTGTATTATTAATTGTGTTCTTTCTCTCTCAACCTGAAATAGATTGAAACATATTTTCAGAAATAGACAGCAAACACCATTAATTGAAATAAATAAATAAATAAATAAATAAATAAATAAATAAATAAATAAATAAATAAATAAGCAAATAAGCAGGTAAAAAAATAAATAAATGGAATACAAGTACAGACAAATAACCAAAATAGTGAAGATATGTTACTTAATGTACTGTGGAAAGCAATAAAGACGAAACTGAATTTTGCTTCAGCTTCAGACTAACCCATTCCTTAAGAGCAGTGGGCTATGAACGCATACAAAAAAATTATGACAAAACATGCACTAGCGCTGTTGACAATATCTACCACAATATTTATGATAGCCATACCTGATAAACTAATGATGCCACTGGTCCTAAATTTTTATTAGATCTTGCATATACATACAGTTATATGAAACTCACTTTTTATTTAATTCCAGAAAGATCTGTGGGTTTTGTGATTTTGCCATAATTTTTGTATGAGTTCATAGCCCACTGCCCTTAGGAAAAACAGCGTCATAAAGGCAACAGGTACTTTCTCATCATACATTTTGTTCATTGCGAAACCATTTAGTTCATGTTATGAGTTACATTCTTGTCTAACAGAAGAAATACTGAAATATGCAACAATTGTCTTTAGATACAATTAATATTAGGTACCCTCCACAAAACTGGCTTAATTTATACACCGACGGATCCTTGAGCTCCAGAGAACAAGGTGCCAGTGCAGGTGTTATGTGCTGTCTCTTCTCACTTTATAGATCTCTTGGATATGGAGAAAGGACAAACAAGTTTTGATGGAGAAATCGTTGCAATAAGTGAAAGTCTCAGGAATCTTTATGCCACATCAATAAATTTAAGAATGCAATTATAATGTCAGACTCCAAAGCAGCTATTCTATCAACAGTCTCTAGACACACACCTTCATCTCAAACAGCAGAAATAACTAAAATGCTCTCTCAATTAATGCTCAATAAAAGAACTGTATTCCAATGGATACCATCCCATTGTGGAATCCTGGGAAACAAGAATGCAGATGCTTTAGCAAAGAAGGGCAGCACTGCTACTTACAGACCTGTTACTAAATCTACGTATTACTCTGTGAAAAGATTTATATATCTACGTTGGTTCCAATGCGATGTAATGTATGAATGTAATCTCCCTGTTGAATTACCTTAGCTAGTGTCAGATCTCTCTGTTGGGCATTGCGTAACTTCTCCATTTCTCGCCGGAATTTTGCTTCCTTCACAGGAAATCCTCCAAGTTCAGAAACAACAGAACCGGGCTCCAATCCCACATCTTCCATGAATACTCGTCCAAACAGATCCAGAGACAGTCTCCATCGTCCGAGCAGAAGATCATGAGAAACTGACTGACCAATTGTGGGATGAGGTCTATTGAAGAAAAATTTATGAATCAGTATACCACTTCATATTGAATAAGAATTCAATGTCACCTCCAAAAAATTAATCACATTTACAGACTACAGTACAATAATTTTTAAGATTTAAGTAATATTGTATAAAAGACTATGGCACCTGCAATACATGGCAGCAACTTTCTATGTGCTTCAATACATTGGTATTTCATTAAAAAACAATACGTTATACTTTTTGTACAATGTGTCCTAAGTGCGCACGTGCATACACAAAAGCACACTGTATTTACTCGCATAATTCACACACCTGAATTTTTACCATAACATTTAAAAAAATTTCTGCCTCCAGACTAGCCGGCCCGGGTTCGATTCCCGGCAGGGTCAGAAATTTTAATATAAAATTTCTACCTTGGGACTAGGAGAGATAGCAGTGCACAACTTCTAATCACTAGATTGTGCACCAATATGCCTGGGTTAAATCCCAAATCTCTCCGCAGTGCATATGAAGGGAAGGCATATGTCACTGTTGATAGTGATTTGTCCATCTGATGGGGATGTTAAGCCTGGCGGCCCCCTTGGTGCTATTCGACAGGAGTAGGCGAGTCCTCAGCCTCACTTCATTTCACCCCATTTGGTCTGATTACCTGGTTGGGTTTTTACCGAGGTTTTCCCCAACCATAAGGCAAATGCCGTGTAATCTTTTAGCGAATCCTCGGGCCTCACATCACCTCTCTACAGCCCCCCAAAATATTGTAAAAAATTGTAAAAAATTACAAAATTGTAAAACTGTAAAAATTGGAAAATATTGTAAAAATTTGTAAAAATTGTAATTGTAATATTGTAAAATTTTGACTTGTTCCTCATCTTAAAGCTTCACTGCTCATGTAAGATCTATGGAATATAATAAATGAAATGAAAAAAAAAAAAAAGGCTACATGCCAGCACCGTGTTTCCCCTTCTCCATTCCTCATCTTCATAATCATCATCACTCATTCCCGACACTACACTTGCACATACATTCACCTTAGTACATGACATAACTCTTCACAGATACACATCATGTACAGTGTGACCTGCCGAAGTGGTGTACAAGTAGAAAATGGGTCACAGTTCTGCCATCTATCCGCAGCATGCAGAACCCCAATCACACGCAAGTGAAGTGGGTGGGCATTGGATACACACACATTCCTCGAATATTGTTCCCATTTGCTAGTAATGTTTTGTAATTTTTTCCAAGAATGTTTCATACTGAGAGTAATTCCATTTATCATCTTTAACGGTCAATTTAGCACTTTACCTGCTAAAATGGACGATACCGAAAGTTGAGGGTGTTACACCCGTGTCCGTGCGACAGGCTCAAATCCGATTTTTGTGCTACTTTATGGCCGATACCGATACTCTCACAAAAAAAAAAAAAAAATCCATTTTGTCGCTAATAGCATACATAGTCCTCAACTACATGATACAATACACGAGATCCTTGCAAGGAATTTTGGGAATTTTCTGTACTTGCGGATTACAGATGACCATGTTTTGTTCGTGTTCAGTTGTAATGATAGTGCACTGGCAGTAAAAGTGTGTATTATAATATCAGTTAAAACAGTCGAGAATAAAACTAAATATTCAAGTCATACAGCGAGTTTCAAATTGGAAGTCTTAGAAGGGAACAATGCACAATGCATCACAGTAAGTTATCATTCCTTTTGTCAAATAAATAACATGTGATAAAATCCAGTGTAAGATCTCATATAAATCACGCACTCCCATTTTGGAACACAAAAGCATGGTACAAAAGTGCGTGAATTACACGAGTAAATACGTTATATATATATATATATATATATATATATATATATATATATATATATATATATCTTAATTTCTTTTGTTTGAAACCTGTTCACATTTTTATTTTAAATTTTATTGTGAGGTAAGGCAAACTCAGTATGTTGGGTCAGACTAATAAATAAATAATGATATTATATTTTTGACCAGCCTCATGGCGTAGTGGTCAGAGCTTCTGGCTGTAGTTCATGAGGTCCCGGGTTCGATTCCTGGTTAGAGCACAGGAATTTTTCCTGTGTTCGTCCATCGTCTGGAATTTAGGTTAAGTTTAGATTTAAGACCTCTCCTGGCACTACATTATCATAATCATCCTATCACATCATCGGGGTCATGTAACTCCGCCTTCCAGGCACCCCAACCTCAGAAGTGGGTTATAATTAAGCCACAGCCAGGAGAGAAGACCAGAAATGTCGAAAAGACAACCTGGTGGCATTGGATTAAAAACAAACAAAAAAATGATAACTTATGTATGTTACTAAGATCACTAGGGCTCGCATAAATTACTAAATTATACACATTACTGCATACTACATATGAAGAGGAATTCTGCTAATTATAAGATGGGAGTGACACAGTTATGAGAGATCAGGAAGTGAATTACACACAAAAAGACAAACATGACTAATATGACTTTGCTTAGTCAAACATTAGCATTCTATAAAAGAAAGTAGCTATTTAGTGTTGGAAGAGAAATTCTGGAAGCAAATCAAGCACACACTTTCCATCAATTGAACACAACATACAACAACAGTCAATCTCTGTATATTCGCGAATACTCCACACAATCGAATAATTCGCGCACTCTAATTTTATGAGAGAAAATTAAAAAAGTGTCTGAGCCAAAGTGGTACCAACCTTACTTCAAATAATGCGCGCACTCCAGTTTTTCTTTGCTAAATTTCGGTAAAGATATGCATAGAGTATTTGCGTATATATGGTACTTCCTATGTACCTGTATTTATTTCTCATTCTAAATGCTCAAATTTCCCCTCTGACTTTATGCTTATTGTTAGATCAGGTTATTATGTTTGCTTTTGAGTTTGCATCGTGAAACAGGCCTAATGCTCGATATACGTAATTTAATATGCAATGTACAATGTTTTACCTAGGTTGATCATGTGTCCGACTTGTTTCTACGGTGACATGAGCAGATATCTCATGACTCCCACCCACATTGTCCAGTCCATGACCATCACCATGCTGCCTTGCATCACTTGTTGGGACCACCAGAACGTCTGGTGCATCAGTTCGGTGAGAAGAGGGTGTCTACAATAAATAATTATTTTCTCCTTAAAGCATGTTTTTAAAAAGTTGAGTACTGCAGTAGAAAATTCCGCAGTATAAAAGTTTTATTTTATTTTATTGTGCTTCCTCAAATTAGAGGCTGCCATTAGACAAAGTATACAAAACAATATAAATGATGAAAGATAACAGAGTAAGAAAAAAAGTAAACAAGTACACAAACAAACAAACAAACAATGGCAATTTACAGAATAAAAAAAGTTACAAGTAAAGAAGCAATGAAAGCTAATAAGAGAAAGAAAAAAGATAATGTTGCATTAGTTTTTTCAGTCCATATAGGTGGCTTTGTAAATGTTTGACTAACTCTCTAATTATGAGGAGGGCCAGTTCATTCAGAAACGATTTGTGCAGTCCTAGGGTCTTACAGAATTGAGAAGAGAAGTTAGGTATCGTTCCTCTTGCTCCAAACATCAATCTCGTAACACTGATATCATGACGTTGGTATATATCTTTATTTATACTATTTTATTGCACTCATAACACATAACTTCATTACTGCAATATAGAAGTAATTCTCAAGAACTTGAAGCATCACAAATGCATTTCTTGAGACATCACTAGTTTCACCAAGTCCGACCATCAAACAGTAGTATCAATTTTCAGATCCTTTCATTGAAGAATGTCAACGAAATTTAGAATATCATTTATAGAATATGGGATGCCATAGGCCACCAAAATTAGAGTTTTGTTGTCATCCAAAAGAATGCCAAGATCAGGGACAGCTGAAATGCTGACGCAACAATCAAGAGGATAATGATACTTCATTATATTAAAAGATGAGTTCACAATGTAGTGTACAAAATGACTACTCATTCTGAAAATAAATTCTCCCTTCCAAACTACAATTTCAGAATATGAAATACTGGTTGAGATAAATACAAAATGAGAATACAGGATAATATTTGGTGATTAGCAATGTTACCTACAAAGGTTCTAATTTTTTAAAATCACTCTACACCTGATGGCAGAAACTTGTTATTGTTTTGTTTCAAACTATGGCAATAAAAATAAAATGAATCAACGACACCTTATAAATAATTATTTCTCTGCAAACTGTTAGAAAAATCAGGTTTCATAAAATCGTCAATCTCTCAGACCACTTCGCCATTTTGATAAATAAATGATCATTGTCTGTCGAACATTTCACATTTTTTTATACTATCTTCTTTCCATTTTTAATCTGTAGACTGAGATTTGTGGATGTAATCTGTATTCATTTACTTTTGTATTGTGCAGTCCAATTATGCTTCCATTTCTTTGTCCAAAACGGTTGTGATTTTCTGAAGAATTTTGTCATGTATTTTCCGATCTAACAAAATGTACCCAAATGTACTGAGATATCTCATCTTTGCTGTGTTTAATCTTGGTCTTTGTTTCAAAGAAGTCCAAATTTTGCTATTAGACAGCAATATTAGAACAATCTAAGTACATTGCTCCCCAATTACAATGCAGAGTATCTTATATAACTGACATCTCAGTTAACTAATGTAACATTTTAATATCTATATGATCTTACTTCTCATGCGCCATTATCCAAAGAATGCCATTGTTTTAAGTATTGTCAAAGAAGCTTCAACACGCATATCTTTCTAAACATTGCACACCTGTTAGTCAAATGGCTATTGTGTTGGCTTTCTACATTGGTAACTTGCAGAGTGCTGCATTGGAGTTAAATCGCTCGCTTGAACTCGGTCGAATGTCGCACCCTCGAGTGAGGTAAGATCGGTCGTGATACACTCGTAATAAATAGAAGCACAGTGCAAGGTCATGTCACCGACATGTCTTATCTTGTATGGAAGGCGACAGATAAGATACACATATGTTTTGCTCACACGGTAAAAAGAAGGCTTTATTTTCTGCGTTTATGACAAACGTCTAATGGAACAGACCAAAACAGGAACATGAAGTTATAAATAAAATAGTATGAAAAACTTCGATATACAGTTATTATTGCTAATTAATAATTATTCAATATTTGATTTACCACATATATAATATGATAGGTCCATACATAGTGTTCCGCCTATATACTGTGACAGTGTAGAAACGTTTTACAAAATATTATTGATATAGCAGTAGATTAATAACAATATTAGTACAGAGATAACGTCACAGAAAATATAATAACACGAATAATCATACTGCACAATTGTTACAGACGCAAAGATTGACACACTAATTATTAGAGATTATTATTATTATTATTATTATTACTAGAAAACTTGATACGGTTCTTGCATTATCGTGATTGTGTTCTCTGTTTATAATAATTACATTTACATCCAATAACATTTATCAGATATGGCAAAAACAAAATCAGTCCTATTTGGAAAAAAAAAAAAAAAAAATTACCTACAACATTTATATTACATTTTAAAGCAAATTTTGTAGTTGTACTATGGAGAGGTTAGTTAAACACTGCAAAGTTTTGAAATGATAAACATCTATGATGTTATTGCACAGTTCATCACTGTAATAAGAATGAATGTCTAACGCTCGGGTTATATCATTCCAGGATTTATTGCTCGTGACAATTTTACCCATCATGCATGTGCGCTACCTATCGGATTATGCTATGAACTACTTGGCGCTCGAGCGAAAACGTCCGATGCAGACCTCTGGTAACTTGAGTTCGAATCTTGGTGACCAAGTGGAATTTGAGGCAGACAAGACAGTGTTCAGTGACATATTATTGGGGTAGATCATCTTCCATAGTGCACCAATGACAATGCTTAAAGAGCAAAAAGTCTACAATTATGATATGTCCCTCCTAGAGTGGGATGCTTGGGTGAATGACGTAAGTCAAATAACTGCTATTGAAGGGGGAGGGGAAAGACTTCTAAACATTCCTTAGAAAAATGTTTTTTTCTGAAGATTTGTTCTAAAAAATTATGTACACCTAACTTTCGCAGAAATGTATTACTTTCAGCAATTTGTCATAATGTACATAACAAGAATTAATTCAGACCTGCCAAGTGTCAGCTTTTACAGCTGACATCAGTGTTTCTTATGCTTGTCAGCATGTCAGCGTGCTATATACATATGTCATTTTTTTTTAATAGAAATTCTAATAAGATATATGTCAATCTTTTTTAGCTTAACGCACTGCCTTCCGTCCCAAAGTTTTTGATGCCAAGTCCTTGTTTTGAACAACAGAGGACGCTACTGTCTCCAAATGTTCAGTTGGCATTGGTTGAAGTGATGCACATAATTTTCGTTAGAGTGCACAAGAAAACAGAATCTGATATGTGCTTTACAATCGTCATTTTGTTCCTGATACCATTTTGAATGTAATGTAAGAGAGAATTTGGCAGGAATTAAATTTTAAAGAGTTTTAAAGTATGTATAAAAACTAATGGTTTATATTACTTACTGGCTTTTAAGGAACCCAGAGGTTCATTGCAGCCCTCACATAAGCCCGCCATTGGTCCCTATCCTGAGCAAGATTAATCCAGTCTCTATCATATCCCACCTCCCCCAAATCCATTTTTATATTATCTTCCCATCTACGTCTCGGTCTCCCTAAAGGGCCTTTTTCCCTCCGCCCTCCCAACTAACACTCTATATGCATTTATGGATTCGCCCATACATGCTACATGCCCTGCCCATCTCAAACGTCCAGATTTAATGTTCCTAATTATGTCAGGTGAAGAACACAATGTGTGCAGTTCTGTGTTGTGTAACTTTCTTCATTCTCCTGTAACTTCATCCCTCTTAGCCCCAAATATTTTCCTAAGCACCTTATTCTCAAACACCCTTAACCTATGTTCCTCTCTCAAAGTGAGAGTCCAAGTTTCACAACCATAAAGAACAATCGGTTATATAAATGTTTTATAAAACGGTTTATATTGGTATAGAAAAATGTAACGAGAATTTTTCATTTTGCTTTTTTTAATAATTTTACAGATTCTGTCGCCGGAAAAGAAGAGGTCGAAAGTTGAGGTCTTACCACGTCAAGTTCATTTTAATTTTGATCATGGGCAACAGTTTCCATGGGCAGTAAAATGAGGAAGAGGAACAAACTATGCAAAATGTACAATATGCGTGTGTGACGTGAACGTTAGTATGTATGTATTTATTCATACTGCAATGGGTATATACCCGGTGGCAGTGGTAACTAATTACACTCAATAATGACAATAATAAACTTATTAATTAAAAATACAATTAATAATAATACTAATAATTAATACTAACAATAATTTATAATAATAATAACAATAATAATAATAATAATAATAATAATAATAATAATAATAATAACAACAACAACAACAACAACAACAACAACAGGGAACATCCTAAATTAAATTAAGCACGATCACTTAAAATAACATTTAAAGTAAATCTAATTTGTATCTTAAACCTAAGTTCGAACTAAAACCCAAGAGTATAATATGTTCATATCTGCACAAGTACCTTTCAACACTACACTCATTTCGCTGTCAACTCACTCACTGCACTGGAACTACGACACATTTCACTGATTCTATCCTGATTTCACTAACACTTCAAAAACATTTCACTGTTCAAATACTTTGCACTGCCACTATAAACTATAAAGCTTCACTGACAGGAACACATTTCACTTACACAACACACTTCATTGACACAACACACTTCACTGATACAACACTTCAATAACAAAATATCATTTACACTCTTTAAATACTATGTATAATTACCGTCTATTAGTAAAGTCCTTAAGCCTATTTTTAAATACATTTTTGGTTGTTGATAAAGCCTTTAGTAAGTCTGCAGGTAAAGCATTCCAGTCCCTGATAGTACGATTGAGAAAAGAAAACTTTCCAGTGTCAAGAAAACTTTCCAGTAGCAAAGAAAAAGCTGCATTGAGTGCAGATCCTTCCATGTCATCTTTATTTACTCAGAATGCAACAGCTATCGAAAGAAATAGGGTTAAAAATGCTGAACTTCTATATGTTTCACATAACAATGCAACAGAGGAGAGTATTCAGTCTTATCCGACAAAATAAAACACAGTTCCGTTCCAGCATGGAAATGGAAGGAACACTTTCTTCTCTTATACTGGTATGTTGCAAGATGAATTAGGAGTGGAAATGTTATGAACATAAATTTGATGAGAAATTCTTACAGAAAGTTAAGTGCTTCACTGACAACTACAATAAAAGTAAATCTCACAAGTAAACTGACTTCTTCTTTGAAGTCATTACTTTAAATAGCAATTAAGTTCAATATCAGACTTTTTTACCCATCACCATAAAAAAAAAGAAGCTTGTTACGAAGCCTTCAAATAAGCCTCGGAATGGGACTGATTTTATTCATAGATTTCAAAAAGGCATATGACTCGGTTAAGAGAGAAGTTTTATATGATATTCTTATTGAATTTAGTATTCCCAAGAAACTAGTTAGATTAATTAAAATGTGTTTCAGTGAAACGTAGAGCAGAGTTCGTATAGGTCAGTTTCTGTCAGATGCGTTTCCAATTCACTGCGGGCTAAAGCAAGGAGATGCACTATCACCTCTACTTTTTAACTTTGCTCTAGAGTATGCCATTAGGAAAGTCCAGGATAACAGAGAGGGCTTGGAATTGAACGGGTTACATCAGCTGCTTGTCTACGTGGATGACGTGAATATGTTAGGAGAAAATCCACAAATGATTAGGGAAAACACGGAAATTTTATTGGAAGCAAGTAAAGAGATAGGTTTGGAAGTAAATCCCGAAAAGACAAAGTATATGATTATGATATTGTACGAAATGGAAATATAAAAATTGGAAATTTATCTTTTGAAGAGGTGGAGAAGTTCAAATATCTTGGAGCAACAGTAACAAAATATAAATGATACTCGGGAAGAAATTAAATGCAGAATAAATATGGGAAATGCCTGTTATTATTCGGTTGAGAAGCTTTTATCATCCAGTCTGCTGTCAAAAAATCTGAAAGTTAGAATTTATAAAACAGTTATATTACCGGTTGTTCTTTATGATTGTGAAACTTGGACTCTCACTTTGAGAGAGGAACATAGGTTAAGGGTGTTTGAGAATAAGGTGCTTAGGAAAATACTTGGGGCTAAGAGGGATGAAGTTACAGGAGAATGGAGAAAGTTACACAATGCAGAACTGCCCGCATTGTATTCTTCACCTGACATAATTAGGAACATTAAATCCTGACGTCTGAGATGGGCAGGGCATGTAGCATGTATGGGGGAATCCAGAAATGCATATAGAGTGTTAGTTGGGAGGCCAGAGGGAAAAAGACCTTTAGGGAGGCCGAGACGTAGATGGGAGGATAATATTAAAATGGATTTGAGGGAGGTGGAATATGATGATAGAGAATGGATTAATCTTGCTCAGGATAGGGACCAATGGCGGGCTTATGTGAGGGCAGCAATGAACCTCCGGGTTCCTTAAAAGCCAGTAAGTAAGTAAGTAAGTAAGTATCAGGCTTTTTTATTCTCTGTCAGCTTCTGTCAGTATCAATTTTTCCTAGATTTTAAACATGCCAAGCCTAAATGAATTCTGCTCGGCACTTCTCACCTAAATGAGAACTCTAGTCAATTTAAGTGTGGTTAATTATACTGAATTTAAATTTAAAAAAAATATGCAGATTTATATTTATAAAAGTTCTTACATTGGATGTAGTTGGACCAGGACCAGCTCGCACGATCACACTTTTGACTGGTGGTGTTAATGGAGACGACGATGATGCTGCTGACGTGGCTGAAGGATTCTGATCAAAACAAGCAATAGCATTTGCAAGTGCAGCTGCTACTTTTCTTGGTGAAACAATGATTGGTGCTCTGTTCTGCTCCATCAGTTTCCGATTCTCCTCTGACAAAGATGTTTCTGTAAGAAGAAAGAGAAAATTATTACTCACTAAGGTCACATATTTATTTATTATTATTTTTTTTTTTACTGGTGAGACGAAAAAAATCTCACTTTTTGGCATTATATTGTAGCTTGTCTAATTTCTAGGCACTCAAATTACATGATGTCATTACAAAAATTTCTTTTCATATCGATGGTGTTTAGGTAAAAGGGCTTAACCTTCATTCTTTTAAATTTGACTTTTTGCTGTAATTAGTTAAAATTTAATTACAAAATGTGAAGATATAGTTTTGAAAATTATTTTTACATTCGTTCATATTAGGTAACTAATATTAATATTAATAGTGTTAAAACTTAATTTTGTTGTTCCTGAAAAATTATTTATTTTGTGGGATAAATCCCTTTACCTAAACACCATCGATATGTAGTTAGAAAACGTAATTTTATCTCCTAACTTCTTTGTATAGTAAACAAAGTAAATTATTTCATTTGTCTCTTTTTTTTAATTTTACAAGAAAAATGAAACGAGTTGTTGCAAAACATGTAAAATGTTTAATAAGAAAGTATATGTTATTTTCGTGGCGTTTGTTTGTTTGTTTGTTGCAATCTATGAGAAAAAAACATAAAACTGACAACATAAAACAAGAAAGGTGTCACCGAATATTAAACAAAATGCATTACCATTCAACGCACTTCAGTTGTAGAAATAAACAAATAATAATATTGAAGGGACAAGCCTCATGGGCTAGTGGTCAGATCTTCTAACTACTGTTCATGAGGTCTCGGGTTCGATTCCCGGGTAGAAAACAGGAATTTTTCCTTAAATGGGAATGTTCCTGTGTTCGTCCATGGTCTGGAAATTAGGTTAGGCTTAGGTTTAAGACCTCTTCTGGCACTTCATAATCATCCTATCATAATTTCATCGGCGCAGTGTAACTCTGCCTTCCAGGCGGCCCAACCTAAGAAGTGGGTTACAAATAAGCCATTGCCAGGAGAGACCAGAAATGTCGAATGACAACCTGGAGAGAAAAAAAATATATTGAAGGAAAAAAACAAAAGTGCAATTCCGAAAGTCTCATATTTCTTATAAGCCAATTTTTACTGCACTTTAGGAAAACATTTTTTATCTTCGGGAATTTCTGAAGGACTTTTCAGCCATACTTGCATTATTTTTACGACAATATCTTTCTAGTAATTTAATTAATCAAAATCTTAAAATCCTATAAATCACATCTGTACATCTAGAGTTGACGGCAATTCAGAAGGCGGTAGTCTGCTAGCGTTTGCGTCGAGAGAGACAGATAGAGAGAGAGCAAGGCAGCGTACAACATTGCTACATCGTACTTCACGTGCACGTGCAATACAAATAGTGCAGGAGAGAATTTAAATTATCAAAAGACAATAATGACCTTAGCCGTTGATTACTGTAAGCATGACACCAAACAAACCCTCATTTCTTCACTAGCAATATTCTTTGCACGGTTCTCAATCCCACACCACATGCTTCTGCAGTAGATTTGTGCGCGTTGGCAACATTGCAGCCAGCATCAAGATGGCCAGCAGTGTTCTGCTCGTCAACGTTTTTAAAATAATTATACACCTTAAGCAATATTGTAAATTGAACTAATTTGATTGTATATGTTTGTATAGTTTGGCTGATGAATTGTATATGTTCTTAAAATGATTACTAGTCTGTGTAGCTCTACTGATGAATTGTATATAGACCTACTGTAAATTGAATGGTAATATGTATAGCTCAACTGATGAATTTTTTATGATTATAAATTGAATTAATCTACTTGATATTAATTGCACAAATTTGTATAGCTTAATGAAAGTATGCTACTTTGTATTGTATATATTTGTATAGTTTTGGCCGATGAATTGTATATGCTTTAAATTGAATAGTAATCTATATAGCTCTACTGATAAATTGTTTGTGTTTGTAATTTGAAGTAGTTTGCATGATATGTATTATAAATTTCTGTATATCACAACTGGTTGAATTGTTTATGCCTTAAATTTAATTAAATTGTTTTGTATTATAATATAGCTCAACTTATGAATGATCGTTTGCATTTGTAAATTTAATAATCTGATTGGCTATGTATTGTATACTTTTAGTAGAGCCATCGATGTAGCTCAGTCCGCAGACTCGCTGGGCTGCTGATCCGGAGCTGTGTTCGGGCTTGGGTTGGATCCCCCTTTGGACTTTGGTTTCTTCCGAGGTTTTCCACAGCTGTGGGACTGAAGCCGGATGGTCTATGGCGAGTCCTTGGCATCAACACCTTTGATTTGATTACCCCCTTTGATTTGATTACCTGGTTGGGTTTTTCCGAGGTTTCCCCCACCGAAAAGGCAAATGCCGGGTAATATTTTGGCGAATCCTCGGACCTCATTTCATCTCACTACATCTTGCCAAAATGTAAAAAAAATTGTACAACATTGTAAAAATTGTAGAAAATTACTAAATTGTAAAACTATAAAAATTTGTAAAAATTGTAATTGTAATATTGTAAAATGTTGACATGTTCCACATCTTAAAGCTTCATTGCTCATGTAAGATCTATGGAATAAAATAAATGAATGAATGAATGAATGAATATTTTCCGCACCTGCCTGGGCAATACTTGCCTTTTTACAGTCTCTTCTTCCATTTATTTACCTTGCACACACACAGAAAATGTTAGTTTTACTTATTCAATGTATTGAAACACTCACACGTGAACAAACGAACTAGGGAAGTGCTTGTTATAGACTGATTCCGATTGGATCTACTGTACAAGCTTGCGATGTCACATACCAGAAATACTACGGTGCATAATAGCAGCTGACTGCCTTCCGAAATGCCATGCATAATCCTTTCGCTGTAAGAAAAATCCTAATATAAACAATAGCACGTGACTGAAGTGAGGCTTCATTGGCCGCTGTATGGCGCCATAGATTCTCAGTACGTGTTCCCGCCTACTGTTGTACATTCTGTTTCATGTTAAACATTTCCCGTTACTCGTCAAGTAGGCCTAACCTCACTACTATGCATTAGTTTGCTTAGGAAACATTTACTTTATAATTACTGTAATTAAAACTCACTTAACTTATTATGTACATTTAAGACTACTTGTTTTTCTCCACTTTTGAGAGGGTATCTACTCTTATGTTTAATAACCACACACACCGAGGATAAAGAAGCCATACTTCAGTGACACGTGCTTATGTGAACAACTACGAACTGAAGTGACGCCAGCTTGTTAAAAGAACAGACTACCTCGGTATTACTGTTGGTATTCATCCGCGTTCATAGTACATTAACAAAATATAAAAGTAGCTTTTCTTTTACATACGAATGAAGTTATATGTTTCATTGTATTTAACAACTAGAATTCAACAAGATGATAGTTTCCAAATACGGACTATATTTTCCTGTGTCGTGTGAGTGTTTCGACTGTCAGCCAATCAAGGGTCTGACAGCCACGTGCTTGTGTTTACAGTAGGATTTTTCTTACAGCGAAAACAGTATAGTCTAGTCATAATGTATATGATGCAAATGGATTATTTACCGGAAGCAGCAGTGGCAGAAGAGCTGCCAGATGCCAAGTCCTGCAGTGCTGCCGCTGTTTTCACGTCCATCTCACTTCCAGACGTCTGCATCCCACTAGGACCAGGTTTGCTTAGGTCTGCAGGTCCTTCTGAAACAACACCTTCTGTCTGCTGCTTCTTCCTTTCACTGAAGGCTCTAGGCTTTCCACCTGATGCTAAGCGAGCGAATGGACCACCTGAATCCGAATCTGAAACAAAGTCTTCTGAATCCTCGTCAACCTCCATCTTGGTAACAGATGTTGAACTAGATGCTGGTGGAGGAGGTGGGTCTTTGCTGAATGACAGATCCTGAGGGCCTTCTTCTGTCGCAGGTCCAACTGGAGCAGAACTCATGTTCACATCAGAATTTGTATCTTTCATCTTCATTTGAGTTGTTTCATCTGCTTCAATCTCACGGAACAGGTGGTCAAAAGCATCAAAGTTTGGTCTATGGGAGGGGAAAAAAAAAAGAACGTCCATATCACAAAAAGGCATTTTTGTAAACATTACAAACTTACTGTAAGTTAATACAACATTAACTGAATAGATAACATTTTACCTTGGGAAACATTTCATTAAATTGAGCTTTATTGTAGCTGTTTTGAAATGAACACCAGTTTTACGTTTTGGCAGCTACATCACTCATTCAGAACACCGAATAAGATTGGAGGGCCGCACCTACTGTTGGTCTTTAGCTGGGAGGATTGAAGAGTTTCCACTGATCATATCTCTCATTCATTCCCTGAAGAATGATGGCAGAGCTAGTCATCGAAAACTTGGAAGCAACTCAACTTTACTGTTGGATAACTCAACTGGCTGAGAACCCGAGAAGAGTTATTCTACATCAAATGCTGAGAAAGTCTCGGCTATCTCTCATTGTCAATAAAGAGAGCAAGTAAGTACATGTAGTTGTAGGTCAGGATGTAATCATTAAATGACATATCCTCTATTTAGATGACATATTTATACCACAGTTAAATTGGTCCCATACCCTCATTTGTTAAAGCAGAGTGTCCCATTAGCAGGTAGAGGTTGGAATCCAGATAGGAGAAGCAATAGGAGAAGCATCACTAACCCTTATCCCTTAATCGTTTCAGTCCTCAAAACTAATTATTAAGAAAATCATCCAACAAGAAATACATGTGAGTGTAAATAACCAATGTAATATTTTATTAAACAATAAAAATTTAATTCCAGAATGTCCAGGAATGAAAGCTGTCACTCTTTTAGATTATATACGGGATGTGATTGTTTGGCTGCCCATCTATATAAAATAAATATTTTTCCTACTCCTAATTGTTTATTTTGTAAAGAAGATAATATACTATAATGGATATGACACAAGAAGGCAAATGGAAGAACTCCAATACGCTGAGCATTATCAACCAACCAACCGACTGACGACTTTTCACCCTGCAGACCAGCATTCAATTCTCAGCATGATCAAGTACCAAGCAGATATTTCTATAGACATGTTGAAGATTCTTGAGGTATTACAATTTACATAGTCAACATCAACTGTTTCAACAAAATAATAATAATAATAATAATAATAATAATAATAATAATCCCATCAATAAGCCATTCATCTATGAGGCGCCACTTCATAAATTAGTCTTACAAGCAAACGTTCTGATGGGGGCAGATAAAAAAGTTCAATTTTTTTCTTCCACCATGTTAATAATGCCAAAACAAGTGCTTATAAAAATTTTGGCCACTCGACCGCAATTACGAGGCCGTCCAGAAAGTGATTTTCCCTGGGACCATTTATAAAAAAAAGCACAATTGCATAGAAATATTTATTGAAACAGATACAGCAATTATTGCGCTACTGAGACATTTGTCATACCACACGATCAATTTTTGTGTCGTAGAACCCAGCCGTCTCAGATCAGAACCAGCGTTTGACTGCGTCTGCACCTCTCTCTGTCGATCCCATGATATGAGAAATGTCTCAATTCTGATGGAAAATATGTTGAAAAATAGCTCAACAATTGCTGTGTCCATTCCAATATATTTGTCCTATGAAATTGTTTTTTTTTCCTGTTGGCAGCCCTTGGCGAACTTATTTTTTATGGCCCTCGTAATTGCGGTCAAGTGGACAAAATTTGTATAAGCACTTCTTTTGACATTATTAACTTTGTGGATGAAAAAAATTTAACTTTTTTTTATCTGCTCCCATCAGAACGTTTGCTTGTTAGACGCAATATTGTTTGCTTAAAAATTGTATGCAACAGCTGATGTTATTAAATGAATATATGTATACGAGGCCACAGTATCACATTTTCTTCACTACATACAACCTACATGTAGTCAGGCATACTGCAATGTCACAGCTAGGCAGCATGCTTATACATGCCAATCTAAGTTTTATTTCCTTAGAGCAATAGTATGAGTGTTTTGTTTTTCTGGAGTAATCTGAAAGAGAAAATGCTGGAATCTTCGCTTTTTGTCCAAGCTATGGAAAGATAGGCTATCCCTGTCTCTATAATCACATGATACCAGATTTTGCTAGGAGATATGTTACAGAGAGAGCTTGGACTGAAGTCTCAAATTCTTTCTTCGGAAGTAACACATTCCCAAAAATTTGTACTTTGCTTTGTATAATAGACCCTACAATATGCACCAATTACTGGTAAGTAATCATCCTCTGATAGTTTTTTGCTGCTACAAACGGTCGTCATCATCATCATAATCATCATCCTTGCATGTATTGGGCCTAGTGGCCCGTTACGGTCTCTTGCCAACGCTTGAACGGTCTGCCCAAGGATCTCTTGCCCACCGGATGGTACTTTAAAAAATTTGGCGTGGAATTCTAGAACGAGGCATTCTGATGACATGTGATCTCCAGTTTTGTCCGTATTTCTGTAGGTATTCCGTAATTGGTTCAATCTGCAGTTCTTTCATAATGTCAAAATTTTTAATGTGATCCATTCTCGTGTATCCTGCTGTACGACGCATAAATCTCATTTCTGCCGCCGTTAATCTTTGTGAATCAATATTACGAATCGTCCAAGCTTCACTACCAAAACAGAGTATAGGTCTGGCCAATGTTTTATAAATTCTGGTCCGCATGTGTTTTTGTACTAAGATTGGTTTGAATATCTGATTAATTATTCCCATTGCTCTGTTGAATTTAATAATTTTCTCATTCAAATCCTTTTCTTCTTCATATGAAATTTGGTAACAGAGATAACTAAAATTTTTGACTTGCTACAAACGGTCTAAAATTAATAATAATATTTCTTTGTAAGTATGAATGAACCCACCCTTTTCTTTATCTGTGATTCCGAGTATACAAGACTAGAATTACTCCATTGCTCAATATCGTGCTACTAGATAAACGTCGATTGCTGTAAGCTTCATGGACATAGGCATAGCGATTTCGTAGCTGCAGGGAATAAGCATGACACTACACTGACAAATCTAAGAAGTGACACCTCATAGGCGAATGGCCTTACCAGTTAAATCGACTCATAAATACTTAATATGAATAAATATATCCATCTAATGGTTTATGAGAAAACGGTGTATACAAAAAGATGACATGCCCAAAACCACTATTTAATATCAGGAATGCTGAAAATGTTATTAACACCTCGCAATTGATTTCTTGCAGTGTCACAATACTTCATCTTATGTTATATTTCATATAATCAACTAAAACAAATGAAAGAAATAAAGAACAAAAGAAAGATAAGAATAAAAACAAGAGAGATCATTTCTTCAGTATGGCATTAATTATTTTTTGCATTATCATGCACGTCTCTTAGCACATTCTTAATAAGAAATGGCAAACAATTCTGTGGAAAGATTGATTATGTATACAAATCTATACTAATAATAAATCTATAGCCGAAATTTTTCTGGTAATTTTCGCTTTTCCAAAAATAATTGGTGTTAACATGTATAATTAACCATCCTGAAACCGAAAATCGCTTTTCTGAAATTTTTGTTTTTATGTCTGTCTGCCTGTCTGGATGTTTGTTACCTTTTCACGTGATAATGGCTGAACGGATTTCGATGAAAATTGGAACATAAATTAAGTTCGTTGTAACTTAGATTTTAGGCTATATGGCATTCAAAATACTTATTTAAAAGGGGGGTTGTAAAGGGGCCTGAATTAAATAAACCGAAATATCTCGCTTATTATTGATTTTTGTGAAAAATGTTACATAACAAAAGTTTCTTTAAAAATGATTTCCGATAAGTTTTATTCCAGACAAAATTTTGATAGGACTGATATTTAAGTCTGTCTGTCTGTCTGTCTGTCTGGATGTTTGTTACCTTTTCACGCAATAATGGCTGAACGGATTACGATGAAAATTGGAATATAAATTAAGTTCGTTGTAACTTAGATTTTAGGCAATATGGCATTCAAAATACTTTATTTAAAAGGGGGTTATAAGGGGGCCTGAATTAAATAAACCGAAATATCTCGCTTATTATTGATTTTTGTGAAAAATGTTACATAACAAAAGTTTGTTTAAAAATGATTTCCGATAAGTTTTATTCTAAGCAAAATTTTGATAGGACTGTATTTAATGAGATAAATGCGTTTTAAAATTAAAATAGCGATGGCACCTATTGGCCTGTAATGAAACAGAAACAAATGACTTCGTCTATAAGGGGCCTTGAACAACAATCAATCTTCATTAAACTATGGTTGCATGTAATAACAATTAAGAAACATGTTAAAGGAATTGTCATTGCACCAAATGAGTGGTCTCTGGATCAAAATGATCGCATTTTAATTTTTTTAAATGCAATTTAAATTAAGTAACATACTAAACGATTTATACTTCTATCAAACACGAATGTTCCCTGGATAAAATGTCCTATTTTAATTATGTAATTACTTTATATTTAGTTCTAACGGGTGCAGCGGAGTGCACGGGTACGGCTAGTTGTTAATAAAAATACCTGGAGAATGGAAACTGTTCTTTCCCTGCGTTTCCTTCTTCAGCACCAGCTTTGCTAGGTCCTGGCTGCGCCTGCTGTTTTGCCGTGTTGTTTTCAGGGGCAGGAGTTGTTCCTCCTGCAGATGCATGCCTGTCCTCTACACCAGAGCTAGTACTAGTGCCAGGTCCCAGATGAGTGTTGCTTGTTGCATTCATGCAAGGGCTGCCATTTGCATTATCTGCAGTTCTCATTGACAATCCCAAACGGGTTGGCAGCACCTCTAGAGGATTATAAGTGCCTGGTGGACTTGAGCCTAAAATAAACATATACACATTAAAGTACAGTACAGTAATTTAATAAATCACATTCCTTTACTGAGTAGAATTACTTGGTTTCAGTAACTTGAAAAGGAAAATATATTACATTTTTATACACTATGTTAAGGACCACAATTCTGACACAATTGTACAAGACTGTTCTTGAAGAGCTTGAAGATTTTACAAATGCAGTAAAAATTCCTCGTATCCAGCACCCAAATAACCACCAGTACCAAAACAATAGCACTTTTGGCTAGGCCAAAAAAAATAGTCATTCCTGCGCTGGAAGCGTCGGAAGAAGATGTGAGTGGTTTTCATGGATCGCACATGCCGCATATCTTGTTTACTCTTTGCATGGTCCATGCTTGAAAACATAGACAAAAAAAACCTGTTATATCCCTGGAGTATATCGGGTAACATCAGTAAGCTGTCACTTGGACCTTGCAAATAATGTGTAGAGATGATATCTTTAACTTTACCACTTGAACTCGTCCGTTTCGAAGGGGTGTAGGATGAGTCTAAATAGAAAAGTGTGAAATTCTCTGTTCCTACAGTGCGTAAAAATTTCATTCGAGTGATAGATAGTATCATGGCTATTATCGCTAAGCGCTGCTATTGCACAAAGGATTCCGCAAAATGCAAGCGAATATTCTTATGCTCAAATCATCGAGCATTAATTCATCTTCATATTTGCGACGTCAGTCTCCTAACTGTCCATTGTGCAACTCAAACCAAGAAATGGATTCGGAACACCTCAAAATCTGTGCTTCAGTGGCTGGTCATGATAATATCTTTGAAAAATATTGGAGTGCAAGAGGTCAAATGACTTTATTGTCAAACGCCTGGCATTAGAAAACAACAACAACAACATATTTGCGACGTTGGCTACACAGCTCTTCACGTCACATGATGACTCACATGATCTCCATTTAAAATTGTCATAAGGTTACGAAAACTTTTAGCATTTTTTACGCTATTATGTGTTACTGTATTACAATAATTATGAACTGATTAATGTACATTACCGTATTCAGTACTAAAAATAAACATTGTAGGTATTTCAAACTTTATTTTTAAATATCTATATGAAAATTACTAAATTTTAACATGGAAAAAAATGTCTGTACAGTACAGTGTGTCTTTACATAACCTATAAACGTATTTTCAAATTATCCGGCAAAATCAGTTATTCAGCACTGGCTTTGTCCCACAGTTGCCGGATACGAGGAATTCTATTGTATGTGACATATAAACACTGTAACATATACATAAGTAGGTCGACATGCTGCAAATTCTCAGGTGGGAAAAAGGGACTTTAAGTAAATGAAAATCACAAAAATCTATGTTTCCTGTGTTTATTGAGGACCAACAAAATACGAGAGATTATGAATTGTAACATTACTTCTGAAACAAAACTCCAAAAGAATTAAAGTGTACCTGAAGCTGGCACTGTGATGGGTTGCTTCGGCATCCCAAACAGCTCCTCTCTTCTTGCATTGGGCTGCAACAGATGAGGCTGGTCTGCTAGAGGTAATGCTTCGGACATTGGTGTGTCAAAAGGATCTGGAGGTGGACATCCCAAACACAATGTAGAATCTGACCGCTGAAGGAATGGATTCTTGCGCCCTTTACCACTGGGTCCAACAGCACTCATACTTAGCACTCCAGTTCCCGGTCCAACAGATTCTTGCTCATCCACAGAATCAGTTTCCATGGCCACAGAATGATTTAGTTCATCATCACCTTCGTCATTGTCATTTTCATCCTGAGAGTACAAAGGTTAAATGATTAAGTACATGTAAGTTTCAGCATAAAAGAAAAAAGAATACAAGTAAGAGCTCGGAAATGCCTTTACTAATAATGACGATAATAATAATAATAATAATAATAATAATAATAATAATAATAATAATAATAATGATAATAATAATAAAACCAAATTCTGAGTCAGAAAATTGTTTAATGAAAAAACTTTACTATTTACAATATTTACAGATGAGAATATCACAAAAATTTAAACAATTCAGTTATAAGTCATTTTAATGCTTTATGAAAAAAGTACTTCCAAGATTTTCTTAAGTTCAAATGCAAACAGTGAATAGTTTATAATATAAAAACATTATTTTATAATTTTCCTGCCACATCAAAAAATCGATTAATTTTGCATTTCATACTTAAACTTGCCTTGAGAGGGGTGATGGGTGAAATTTCTATTTTCTACATTTTTTCAAACTACGTCCTTGATTTTGCACACATAATCATGGCGTGGTGAAGTTTCATTTCTATGAGCCAATTAGTTTCTGAGTTAACAAAATATTCTGAAAAATTTGCATATTTCGAAATGAAATGTGCCGCTCAATTTTTTAATAAAATGTTTGAATTTTTTTTTTTGCAAGATCAGTGGCATATTTAGAAAAACACCACACATCAGTTTTTCTATATCTTTACTACAAAAAGGGGGAAACAATTTTTATAAACACTGTATACCTAAAAATAGAAATTTTCCGTTGTCACTACAAATATTTAATTTTTTATTTCAAAAACTATTAATTTAATCACAAAACCCATCTGTTATTTTGTTAACCATAATGTATAGAACATGCAGGAAAAAATTCATGTTCTTAGCAACAAAACTGTGAGAGCCTTTACACTTCGAACCTGACGAAATGTGCTGAAAAAAAAGTATGAGAAAACAGCTTGTAAAATTTGCATGGAATTGAAGTTCAAGGGTGCAGCCATTTATATATTGTGTAATTCTTATGCTACAGAACATTTAAACTTGCTCAACATATAAATAAGAGATTGCCGATTTATTTTTTACAAGAAGACGAAAATGCGATTTTTGACTGAAAATGACCAAAATTTCACTTGTCACCCCCCTTAAAAATTAACATTCACTAATGATGATGTTATCTCTATTTTATATAAGATGCAGAAAAATTCGATATGCAATATTCTAGAAATATAAAGAAGAATCAGACAGACATTTTTTTGTGTATCAATATGAGATTACAAAAGTTTGATTATGGCACTACAAATCTAACATTTCAGGTGCTTCTCTTAGGTAGGCAGTCCAACTGACACGCACACAAACCAATTTTCTAACATTTGCAGTACACTTCCATTACATTACATTTCCGCACAATATTATATTAAGCATTAAAGATGAATTAAACATTTTTATTGTGAGAATAGGAAATGCGTAAATACATTGACAATAGGTATCGGTATCTAACATTATTTTTATTAATTTAATACATTTCTTTACTAAAGGTATAAGTACAAATTAGAACAATGCACAAAGTTTTCACTCCTGCTTCAACACATAACTCATAATGTTACTATATTTTCTGGCATGAGCAAAATTCCTGGGCTCATTGCTTGGACAAGGTCAAATTACCTTCAACACTTGACTGTCAGAAGCACAGACCACTCAAGTTGAACTAAAAGCTGCCTGGGTCGGCTAAACAGTAGGCAGTTTACAGATACAGTAGAACTCCGTTTTAATATACCCATTTTTAAGGAATAATCTGTAAACTCCGAGCTAAATTATCATATGAATAATGTAATTCCGCTTTTAAAGAAACCAGTTTAAGGAAAATCTCACTTCTAAAGAACTTTTTTCAAGTGAATTTTGTGATAATGAAGCCCGAAATATCAAATCGACTTCCAGTAAATAATCAATAGCACCACCATATTCGATAGTGCATCTCAATTCATGTTTTTTTACAGTTCTTTATGGTCTTGCTTTACGTTGCTTTCACAGAGTGGTTACTTTGCTTGCTTTGTTCTCACAAGTTGTGTGGATCTTGTTTCCATTTTTTTTGTTAGTTCATGCTGTTTATGCACCATAAAATTACACAATCACATAAAAACATGGTTTGTCATGCTACTTCATTATGGGGAATAATGAATAAAAAGAAGAAATTTTCAGTCCAGAGTTTCAGTGTGATTTGGATTGAACCAAACGGAAAAATGTTTGACTCACCATTTGAAGAGTTAGAAAATGTTACAATGAAATTCATTGTAAATTGTCACCTGAATGCAAGAACTAGGTAACTCGAAATTTGCGTTTTTTAGATATCTCTGTTATAGCACAGCAAAAATCGAACAGAATATAATGCAAGAACTAGGTAACTGATCCAGTGATACCCGCAATATCTATTTTCCAATGTAACAAATAGGTTAAAGAAAACGAGGAATATTTCTTAGTGCAATAAATAAGTAAATAGACAATATCTCAAAATATGAAAAATCAAGTTACCTAGTTCTTGCATTCAGGTGACGAAATGATGATTGTAGGCCTAATTAAATAATTATGTTTGGTATATAACACACTTAGTACTAGTTATTTCAGCCTTTCCTTCTCATTTTATGTAACTCTCTTTAAAAAAAAAAAAAAAAAAAAAAAAAAAAAAAAAAAAAAAACATAACGTAATCCTCCAGAGTTCGTTAAAAAGGAGTTCTACTGTATTTC
Source organism: Periplaneta americana (assembly GCF_040183065.1). Classification (NCBI taxonomy): domain Eukaryota; kingdom Metazoa; phylum Arthropoda; class Insecta; order Blattodea; family Blattidae; genus Periplaneta; species Periplaneta americana. Next base: position 33,473,138 of record NC_091119.1, read on the forward strand.
AAAGTTTACAGAGATGCAACTACCATGACAACCATTTATCCAACATGAAAATATTGTTTGTTTAGGTCTTCTTTAAAGTCTCCAAATTATTTTTTATTAAATTTTTCCTACTCCTGTAAAACCAACATTACATGCAATGCTTTTTTTAAATACATAAAATATACTCTAAATATTTAAAAATTCCGGAAATGCAAAACTGTCTCAATGTCAAATGTACTGCATTAAATATTAATAACATATGTTGAAATTCTCCTTACAGAAAAAACCATAACAGTATCTTGTACAGTTGACAACAGTTAACACTTCTTTTGTACCTGATCATTCCACGCCTCCATAGGGAGTCCATCTCTAAGCACATCAGCATCAGGACTTTCTGTGCCAGAGCGCATGTAGTAGATCAGAGCATCAAACACGTATGCTATGTGCTTCAAAGCCGACACGTCCAGGATGGGCAGGCTGTCCAGATGCTCTGCATTGTGTGCGCGCATCAGAGATAGGCAGTAAGACAAGAAGTCTCTACGTGCTGAATGAGGATCTGCTAGTGTAAACACAGAAAACAATATTTTCCTTTAATAATCCCAAAGCTAGTGTGGACAAGTGAAGATAGCTAGAACAACTTTCTAGATATGTTGTTCCTTCAAGTTAATCTTCCGATAATACAGTTGTCTGGATTCTGGAGCTGTCACATACGTACTACAGTCGCCATACCTATGAATCACGTATTGGTCTAAGATGGCAATTTCTCAGAGCTGTGATTTTGGAATTAGTCACAGTCGGAACCAGTGACAAACCTATTACAGTGACAAAATCACACATTTGCAAATCACACCCCATCATTAATTTCTATTACTTTTCCTATTCTTTTGACTTGTGTAGTTCATTTCAACTTTTTCTGTTGAATAAGTACGAGTAGTGTATATGCTGTGCTGTTTAAATATATGAGGGAGTCAGAAGCAAAGGGGTATAAGTACATTTACGTTATTTTTGAGAAAATGTAGTTGAAAGTACAGTCAACTCCAGATATAGTGAACCTCTGCGGACTTGTATATTTCGTTCACTATATCTGAAGTGTCTCTCCCCTAACCTTAAATGACAGAAATGAATGGAATTGTGAACAAGAAACTAAAATAATTCATTTTTGTGGAATGGATTACACTATATACTATTACTCACAGTTGATTTACTGAAACTATGCTGTCGATCCATGTCTGTTTGCAAAACACCACATTCAATGTCACTTATAATATTCGTCTTATCTTCCAAAGAAAACACTTTACACCTCGACATTTTTATGCAGTACATTCACTGTTGGAACACTAGATCAGGTAGAAATGACAATGGCCAACGCTGTTATGGTGTGATTGCATACTCAACCTTGGAATTTCCCGGATTACTTAATGGAAAATGGGAGGGGGTTGATGGAGTTTGAAAGTCATCGAAATCTTATCTTCATTTATACTCTGGACATAATGTCCGTCCCCTTTTAATAAAAGAGGGCAATTTCATTTTCTAATGTTTCGATGCTATCCGTCAATGTTTCTGAGAACAGAAGACAACCCTCTGATGATGGAGGATTAGAAATAACAGTAGAGAAGAGTTCCTGAGAACAGAATTTCAACTCTTCGACGGTCGAGTGAGGCAAGATCGTCATGCTTTGCCTGAATTTACAGTACAGCTCATTGTCTAGAAGTCACTAATCCTACCTTTGACCTTTGACTCAAGGAGTAAGAAACTTAGAATGTTGTTCTCAACACATTCTTTCAATTTTATACAAGAAGGTCTGACTTCAAATAAGAATTTGTCAGGATACAAGGTTCACTATAACTGAAACGAGGGTTCACTATAAACGGAAATATTAATGTAATTTTTAATGTATGCAGGTCGGGACCAGCGATTCAGGTTCACTATAGCCGAATGTTCACTATAACCAAGTTCACTATATCCAGAGTTGACTGTACTTAAGCTTTCGTAAATTCCGTGAAATTTTTAATGTGTGATGACGTTAAAAGATATATTCCTTTGCAACTCGAATTTTAGATGCTTTAGCTTGTCCTGAATACACTTAATTTATGTTCTTAGAAATGTCACTTGCATCCCTTTGCTTCTGACCCCCTCATATTGTCTTCACTCTCTCACTATGCTGCATAGTTCAGTAGTATTGTGGAGAAATCCAGAACTAGTTTTTTTTTCTGCATCTTGAAACGTTCAAGAAAGGTAAATTTACATACAAAACTAACATCTCAGTATTAGATAAAAAATAATTATTTTCTATTTCGTGAGAGAGTTTAGATGTCATTATTAGGGTACGGATTTTTACGCCATTAAAATGTAATTTTAGGTGCCTAAAATAGGCTTAAAAGTGTAGGAAATAGTCTCTAAAGAATTGAAAATAGGCTCTAACAAAAAATAATATTTTCTTTAAAAACATGTTCCAAATCATCAGGAATTCACTTCTAGAAATTAATAATTTTAAATGCTTATACACCATTACCACCATTACTACTAAAAGTACAACAACAAATATCTAACTAGTTATACATAAACTAAACAATTAAATGTGAAAAATAAATTTTAGACATAAATTCAGTACACAAACAAGTCAAATATAATCAATTTTTACCAAGTCTTGTCCGTTAATGTCCATAATTAGCTTCACAATAAATTACTGATACTTTTTCTAAATTTTCAAGTAGAAAGCAATGCCATCTGTCACTCAACACATATTTGTATGCTGAAAATGAACATTCCACATTCACTGAAGTAACAGGAGCGTATTTTAATTCTGACACTAGTTGGACAGGAATGTTACATTGTAAATCCGTGTTCTTCCCTGCTAGGATATCTGAAGCAGTACACAGTCCTTCAGTCCTACATTTCTCTGCAGAACTTGCTCCAGTTTATCCCGTACTTTATTTCCAACAGAACCAGGAACACATTTTGAATTTAAAATACAAATTGTCGACATAAGAATGGCTGTTTTGACCTATTAGAGATAAAACATACTTAATAGGTCAAAATAGGCTTTGTCGTCAAAATAGGCATTTTTAGGTGTTATTAAAAAACCAATTTTAGGCATAGTCTTATATGAAACATGTACTTGCAAGTTTTTATGAACTTATCGTTTAAGGATTAAAATAGGTTTTAACCTAAAATCCGAAGTCTAGTCATTACTATCTTATACTGTATATTGGCATTAGCTTGTAGATTTGAGTGTGGGGTTTGCAGATGAAGGAACTGTATTGTCAGAACTTGTGGGCCAGATTGCAGGGAGTGCAGTAAAGTTATGTTTTATTTAACGACGCTCGCAACTGCAGAGGTTATATCAGCTACGCCGGATGTGCCGGAATTTTGTCCCGCAGGAGTTCTTTTACATGTCAGTAAATCTATTGACATGAGCCTGTCGCATTTAAGCACACTTTAGTGCCATCGACCTGGCCTGGGATCGAACCCGCAACCTTGAGCATAGAAGGCCAGCACTATACCAACTCGCCAACCAGGTCGACAGTGCAGTAAAGAAAGATGGACAACAGTGAGATATTCCTTCTGCTAGTAATCAAAAATGTGGATGACAGTCATAATTCATTCTATCTGAACTAAGGTTACCTTCTCTTTCACGAGCAGTTCTTGGTGCATCAACACCTCCAGTTGCAAAGCCAACAATTCTTGTGCTAGTAGTGGTGGCAGTTGAGTTCGCTGACACTGCTCTGCTCCTTGTACCCCCACTCCCTGTTGTGGTACCCGAGGAGCCAGACCCACCTCCAAGGACTGACAGGGATAAGGCAGCAGAACCTACTAGTCCTCCAATTCCTCCAGCAACACCCAGACCAAGTCCTGCAGTCTGATGCAAGGGATGTCCCGGGTGTGTGGGATCTGACGAATGAGTTAAGGAAGCACCAAACCGGAGCTGAGCTTCTGTTGAGTCCATAACTGTCAGTAGCCAATCCCACGTGGGCTTCAGATGATACTCCAGGTATAACTGTCAAAATACACGAACAGATTACAATATTAAACAAGTGCAAGAAAATGTTCATTATTTCATTTTGAAAAGAATAGATTTTATACGTATTCAGTATGTATGAAATCAATTTATCCAGAGATGAGGCACATGAAATATAACAATTTTCACTACTTCATTTTAAAATAAAATAACAAACAATGATCATTTATTTAAGACTGGCTCAGATGATATGTTTCTTCACACTCTTGTTTCTTAAATAAGATCATGCGATAAACATATAGACAGTGTGTGTCTAACATTTTTTATCACAAAAATTACTATTTGCTTACTTATTCTTCATTGTTGTCATCAAGTAGCAATATTGGCCCTTTAAAGGTGAGAAGGCTTCAATTGCAGTAAAAATTGGAGATACTTTATCACCTTGGAGGGAAATAAATTCAGGTGTTAGACAAGGTTGTGGACTTTCTCCACTTTCATTTAATATCTATACGAATGCTATCATCAAAGAATTTAAATTGACACGAACGTGAATATATAACAATAAATCGACACCTACATTAAAAATATATTAATCTTTGCAGATGACTTAGTACTTTGAGCCTCTACAGAAGATGACCTCCAACGATCTGTATATAATTTGAAATCAATAGCAGATAGGTATTCAATGGAAATTTCTATAGACAAATCTAAAGTTATGGCTTTTCACGGAAAAGAAACAATATCAAGCAAGATTTGTATCAGTAATCGAATATTAAAAAGGGTAAATTAATTCAGTTATCTTGGTTATAAAATATCATTTATGGCAGAATCAGATATACGAGGGGGATCCAGGAAATAACGACCATTCGCGCATACCCGCCATGCAGCTGACTCCCCTTCCTTGTTTGAAGGTCAACTGGCTTCCTTAACATGTGTTCTCATAATGTTGTGAGTACTGGTTGCAACAAGTCGCCATTGTGCATTTTGTGTTACTTCAAAATGAACGACGTGATTGATAATCCCGCCGACTGTGAGGTGAGGAGTGTGATTCGATTTTTGAATGCCCGACATTTGAAACCTGCAGAAATTTACCGGCAATTGAAAGAAGTGTATGGTGATACTGTAATGAATGAAAGAAATGTGAGAAAATGGTACGAAATGTTCAACAATGGGCGAATAAATGTCCACGATGAAACTCGACCCGGACGCCCATCACTCATCACAGAAGACCTGAAGACTAAAGTGAACGACAGAATCTTGCAAGACAGGCGCACATCACTCGACGAATTGCATATTGCCTTTCCTGACATTTCTCGTTCTTTGCTTGGTGAAATTGTGTCGCAACATCTTGGCTACCACAAAATCTGTGCCCGCCCGCACACTGCTGCTTCAACTCGAGAATTGCTGGATCAGTTCGGTTGGGAAATCTTTGATCATCCGCCCTATAGTCCAGACCTTGCTCCTAGCGATTTTCACCTTTTCACTAAGCTGAAAGACTTTCTGGGTGGTACGCGTTTTGGAAGTGATGAAGAGTTGAAGAAGACAGTGAACACCTGGCTTAATGAAATGGCGGCAGAGGAGTATAACACGGGAATTCTAAAGCTAGTGAACAGATACGACAAATGTTTAAATGTAGGTGGTGATTATGTAGAGAAGTAAAGGAAGCTTCAGTTATGTAACAGACTTTGTTTTTTCAAATAAATAAATATTTTGTTTAATTATTACAACAAAACGGTCGTTATTTCCTGGCTCCCCTTCGTACAAGACAAAATTCTTAAATTTAATAAATCCATGGGTATCATCAACAGTATTATGAAACCATCATTAGTCCAAAGACATAAATGCCTCCGTCTCTACAAAACCTTGGCGAGATTTATGTTATGGCAGTGAGCCTTGGACTCTTTGGAAACGTGATGAAAATTGCATTACTGCCAGTGAAATGAAATTCATGCGCCATCCAGCAGATTATACGAAATGGGACAGGAAAAGAAATGATGCCTTGAACAAGTTTCAAATGATACCTCTTTGGATCACATACATCAATATCAAAGCAATTGGCTCCAACATGTAAATCGAATGCCAAACAATAGAATATCAATCCACCAGGAAAAAGGTCGTTGGGAGTCCTCAAAAACGATGGAAAGAAAACTTTGGTAGATCGTAACAGTTCTTCAAAGGACTACAACCTGCGAGGATGATGATGATAAAGAAGAAGAAATGTGAGAAAGTGACAGTGCAGGAAGAAAAAAAGTGTTACAGTGAAACTTCTCAATAGCGGACACCGCTGGGGAAAAATTAAATGTCCGTTATTGAGAATTGTCTGCTATTTAGAAAATCGTTAGTATGTATACAGTACATTAAAATTTCTCATACACATTCACCACTAAATTTTACAGTACAGTACAGTAGACAGTGAGATTGTTTACAGTATTCATCCAGAGAGAAATGGTACCAGTAAATGTTTTGTAAATGACAAACATCACTAACCTGGGTTTTTCCCACATTAAACTTTGTGGCCAGCTCATGAACACTTAATTTCTCCTTCTCACTATGCTTTACGATGTCTACTTTATCTTTTAGTGACAAACGTTTACGTTTTTGTGACATTTTTAATGTGACTGTACTTCCGAAAACTCAACTTGACAAACTAAGAAAGTATGGACTGCTCACGTACAGTATCACAACTAATAACTGTGCTGCTTACCTTCAATAAAGTGCAAGAATGTTGAAGTGCACGATAATGATTGTTGCAAAGACTTCCGTTAGAATTCCGTTTAATTTGCAACTGTCTTTTCCTTTTTTCCTTTCACACTGTCCGTTATTTGAAAGTTTTAATTGTCGTTGGGAGATACATTTCAGTGTCCGCCTCCGTTATTGAGAATGTCCGCTATTTGGAAGAATTTTTATCATAAGGGCCAATGTTATTTTGCAGGGGAATTTTAAAATGTCCGCTACTGAGAGGAGTCCGCTATTGGGAAGTGTCCGTTAAGGGAAGTTCCACTGTATCACTGTTTGTTCTCCATAAACAATACTGGTCTTGAAACAAAAACTGACCCTTTCGAGGGCCTAGAAGAATTATGCAATGAAAGTTAGTTTGCTATACAAACCTGTAGGTTAATGGACTCCTGGTAGGATATATCGAGTGTCCTTGGCAAGGTAGGAGCCAGGGCATGGTAATCCTGCAGCATGGTGAGGAGGTCTGCTATCTGCCGCACAACAATCCCAAACGCTCTCGCCAGACAGCTTGCTGTGGTGGCCATGGTGACCGGCTCCTGGTTGGCAGCAGCTGCAGCCACAGCAGCTGTTGCTGTAGTAGACCGTCGCAGGGAAGAAGGGTCAATGAACACCAGGCTGCTGCCACCTGCAACACGCACACCTGCCACACTCTTGGCAGTCATCAGGCTGAACGCACAGGTGCTCTTACTACCATCAAGTCCTCCAACATGATTGGCAAGACAGTACAGTTCCAGCACTTGCCATGGGAATAGAGACAGCCACAATACAGCATCACAAGAGTGTGATGTAGAGTAATTGAGAATGGCAGCACAGCCTAATCAAAGAAATCCTGCTTCACAACTACTTGGCACCTACTGAGAATTTTAATTATTCCTCCTGGTCACAACTTAATCAGAGGTTAGTATTGTTAGTGACTGGTAAATCCGGCCCTGACGCGAATTTCACTCACTCCACTTCTAACTGTCCACACGCTGTCAAGAAACACGTGACAAATAGAGGTAGGGGGCAGAGAAGAGACTGCCCTGCTACTGCTACTACTGATAAAGAAAACATATTACTCACCGGTGAATCATAATGGTGTAGCCTCAATTATATTAGCCTCAGAAACCGTTTTAGCTGTATTTGATAACAGCCATCTCATTAACTGAACACATTAACCTGTTCAAATATTTTATTTACTATTACATATTACTTGCTTATTTTCTGTTACAAAAAAGCGCACTGTTTAAAAAAACAGCCCTATACGAACGGTTGGATACTCTTAGTTAAATCACACGAGAAATGCCGAAATTCAAACATTACCCGAAATGATATATTGCAAGAATGACGAATTCATATTGCCTATTTCTGACAACAAAATCAGAAGGGAAATAAGATTGAAAAGATTTCTAAGACCCTTGGTAAATTACTATGTACATTAGTTCGCCGAAATTAACTATTTCATCAAACATTTGTGACGGATGATAATTAAAACATTATTGGAAACTTGGACTGCAGTGTCTTAAATGTAACATATCAAATAGCAAATACACATTAAAGCGATCTGAGGGTATTCTGAAAAGACTATAACTACATCTAAATAGTAAATACTAGTTCGCTATTATGTAGTTTAATTAGTAACGGGAACACGTTATGCCTATCCAGTCGCAATTCTTTCAACAGCTGTAAATGAATTAACATACTCCTTTAATAAATTGCGAGTTAATCACACACATTCATCAGTAATTTCAAAATTGTTTCGATAAACTAACTGCAAATTAAGAGAAAGTGTCAGCCAGCACTTTGCTGTAAAAATAGAATAAAATAATACTTTTAAGAAGTCGCGTTGTGAAAGTAGCTAGCAATAAATTTTCACAAGAAAGAAGTGTAGGATCCGCAGTTACGACAGCGTGTGCTTCCCAACTAGGCAGTCCGTGGTTCCATTCCTGACGTGGGATGAAATTTATCTCTATGCCACAGGACTAGGTACGTCTTACACTTGTCCTGTAATATCTTCACGATGGTCCGTATTGTGAGAGATACTAGTTTTGGTCCTAAGATATGTTATCCCCTACATCTCGTTGGCTTTTGAGTCGGTTAAGGTGGAGATAAAACAAGACAAAGAAAGAAGTTGTGTACGAAGACCTGCCAAAGTATAGCGAGATCCCTCGAAACATTAAGAAATCGACAAAGTCCTAAAGCAACGAAGAAGTTCATTACGCGTCATCATCAGTAATTATCAAATCAGGCTTGGCAATGGAATCAGATAAACTAGGTAGAGGGAGTGGGATGTTAACACAGAATGAGTAAGTCCAAGGCAACATTTATTATTACAATTATAAAGAAGAACACACTAACTAAACTAAATTGTTATAACAAAAACTAAACTAAACAGCTAGTAATATATTACAGAACGCGAAAGCGAAAGATCACCAGACCAAATGTTTTCAACACGTGTAACACACAGGCAGGCAAGACTGAGGACCTGACCACCTGACAACCATAAACTGACTGACAAACTCTTGCTATACTGAACCGTGTGGTGGGTGGGGAGCAATTTTCACCCCTAACTTCTCCAAGTCCTAGGGTCGGATTTACCAGTCACTAACAGTAACCTTATCCTGTGTGATTCACTTCAAATTCTTTTCACAACTTCGTAAAAGGTAACATAACTTTCATTATAGGCTAATGCAATTGACATGCTAGAAAATGCCTGAAAAATGCTTTATTTTAACAGCTCAAATGTGATTTTAAATTTGAAAAGGAACAAAAATTGCCACCGTATGTTAAATGTGTATTTCCAGACATTGACATGACTCAGTTGTATATTAATATTATTTGCAAAATGGTGCCTGTTGTTCAATAGCTTTGGTGAATTTACTGTATGAGTGACTGAGTCATTACTGACATACTATTGTCCACCCAAGTGGTTATGTCACAGGGTCGTCGAAAGGGGGGGAATCAGATGATGCTTACTTAATGGGGCCCTTCTCTTTAAATTATTTTAAACAGTTGTATAACATTACATAAATGTCCAATTTCAGACAGCAAATGTTTTCAGGAACGAGGTACAACCCAGTCAGCAGCCTTTACAGAGGAGCCAGCAGAAATGGGTGGGGGAAACCAGGATGTGACATAACTAACCAGACTTGCTATATCATATACATTACTTCTGCTCGGCCAAATTCACCATGTCCTGATATTTAATATGTAAACATTTTCAAACCTCAAAGTATTGATATAATATATCAATACTTTGATAATCATTAGCTAGTAAGGTTCACTTACATATGCAGTATTATTATTATTATTATTATTATTATTATTATTATAGTGGCAGCCACTGGCGTGGCTCAGTTGGTTAAGGCGCTTGCCTGCCGGTCTGAAGTTGCACTCTAGCTCGGGTTCGATTCCCGCCTGGGCTGATTACCTGGTTGGGTTTTTTCCGATGTTTTCCCCAACCATAATGTGAATGCCAAGTAATCTATGGCGAATCCTCGGCCTAATCTCGCCAAATACCATCTTGCTATCACTAATCCCACTGACGCTAAATAACCTAGTAGTTGATACAGCATTGTTAAATAACCAACTAAAAAAATTATTAGTGGCATGCAAGATAGCTGCAATAAATCTCTCGGATAATCACTCATAATTATCACTAAATGTTAGTAAATTAAAAAATTGCTTTATTTAAAAATGTTCTGCATAAAGTGTTGTATCAGTTAGGATTTCCTGAGCCAAAATATGACTAAATAAACCATAATTTAAAATTTTTATATCTTCAGAGTGCTGACAGAATATTCTTTGAAGAGGTACTTTGGTCTGAATCATTAAATAGATACAAAGTTCATTCCATGTCAGACAAATAGGTACTTCAGTTTAAATAGTATTTCTTCTTTAAAATATTTTTATTAAAACAATTTAATTATTAAAATATTACCCACAATTTCTCATGCAGTACTACAGAAGCCTCAAATTATTTTCTTTTCTATGATTTCAAAACTATTTTGCACATCATCTTTCGTATAAAAAAAAAAAAACAAAGTGAATCACACAAAGTGCAATGTTGTTTGGATGAAAGATTTCGATAGGGACATCACCAATGATTATTAGCTTTAACAGAAAGTAAATTACTAGCTAATTAAGTCAATTAACTACTGATTAAGCAAACCAACAATCACCTTCCCTACCCATAATGAATAATCATGTCAACAATACAATTCATACAAAGGAGACATTGGCCAACCCCTGATATAAGTCATGGCTCAGTCTGATCACAAGTCAGTGTCAAACAGATGGACAGATACAGAAATAAAATTTGGAGCTCGCTTACAGCACACTGCGCATTTGCAGTAAACAAGAGCCCCTGCATATATGCTACTTGTGGACAGTTGTGTGAAATTGTTGCCTACATACAGGTGGACTTTCATCAAGACTCGCTCCAAATTTTAATTCCATATCTGTACATACTTCACATATTTCAATGGATGCTGCTCATAAATCATTTTCAGCTACTGTTGACAATGTTAACATTTCTGAGTTGAGTTGTAATTTTTCATTTTCACTTGTATCAGCATTTTATAACAATGAATCAATACTGTAATTAACCTTGCTGTCCTATTCCTGCATGGACAAGTGAAGGACATTGTTTTAATGGCAGTTCAGGCAATGCATAAATAAAATTAAGGAACATAAATGAACAGCAATAAGCCAACATTTACAGAGAATAACAATTTATTGTTACAGCGAAACCCATCTTTATTGGTGAAAGCTAATCATGGAATCTCTACTACACTGTGAAGTTCTACTAAATGTACTGCCAATAGGGTAGTTATTACAAATAGCTCTTTTAGTAACGACCATGACAAATTAGTAATCTAATTGCCTCTTGAGAAGAAGCATAAAAGATTTCCACATATAAATTAATGCAAAACTATCTCATCAGAGGCCATGAAAGGTGCTCAAGAGGCAGGATGTTTATGCTTTCACTTCACGAGACAATTGACACTCAGCAGCAGTAGAAATGTCAATCCTACGTGCTGCCACCTCCTCCTCAAAGAAGTATCCTTAATATTCATTTCTGTTAGGAGCTGAGTGAATCCCAGAGCCATAATGCGACCGAAAGGATCCATGACCCCATCAGGAATTGAACCCGAAACCATATGACTTGCAGCAAAATGCCTTAAATGCAATGATAGGACACACTTCTAATAAATAAATAAAAAAATAAACAATGGAAATATACGAACTATAAAATTTTACAATTTTACAATTTCATATTGACTAATACCAGTAATTTGGCTGCAAAAGGGTATCTGTCGGATACAGGGGGGAGAGCCATTAATCCTTCCCATTGAAGGCTTTAAGGAACCAACCTGGACAAATACCCAATGTCCCATCCCTACCTTCCCGTGGTGCAGCTGTTAGTAAGCATAATTTTACAAGCTGAACTAAAGGGAGGGGCTACTCATCAATTAGCACTGGTCAGCTTGATGAATTAATGACCGAATTTGGTATAATTTTCCTCTATTCAATACCTAATTCTCTCTTTTCCTTTCCTATCGAGTCCTCTGACTGAACTCTTACTTTCTTCGACCCGACAAAGCATTCGAGGCCTAGGGGTTCATTTCACTTTCCTTCCTACCCTTCCTACTTTTCTGTTCCTAGTGCTGACCTGCTATGGCACTAAAATCGTCCTCCAGTGGCTTAAGGAAGGAAAGCTGGTGATCAACAAGATCTCCCAGCTAGGTCCAATGGACCCGTCGACCAACAGCAGGTGTGGTCCTCCAGACATTCTGGGGGTTGTGTGTGAATGAAGTAGCCACCAAAACGTTAAAATATTGTGACAGCAACGTGAGATTCGAACTCACGACCAGCGTCCCGCAAGAGAGAAGATCGCGCGGAGCACTTTGGGATGGCGCGCGGCGAAGAGGGGAAAGGGCCAACGCGGCAAGAGAGTGGAGCGAGAGTGCGCGCGCATCTGGTGCTGGTAGAGAGGAGAGGGCTCTGGCTTTTTCTAGAGTGCCATCTCTAGAGACGCGTGGAACCTTCGAGGCTACGTCGCTGTGGTTATAAATTACGGACGCGAAGGAATGACAGCAGTTTTCAGTTGATTAGTCAGCCAGTCAGTGAGAAAGCCAGAGCAAGCAAGCCAGTCTTGTGTACTGGAGTTCGACTCGAGTGTGCGTCCGCATCTGCGTCAGCATCCGAAGGCCTGAGTTCGAGTGCAGTGGACCGCAGTTGGAGGGACCTGAGTTCGAGTGCAGTGGACCGCAGTTGGAGGGACCCGAGTTCGAGTACAGTGAACTGTCTCTGAAGGTCTGTGGTTCGAGATACCGTGAACTCGAGTGACTAAGATAGAAGAACTGTGAACTGAGAACTGGTAGTTCTGATTTGTAAATAGTGCTTTGTAAATATTAGTTAAGATTAACAGTTCATTGTTGTGCGTAATAGTCCAAGTAAATTGTCATTGTCGTCGGTGGAGTGCTATAACGAATACTGTGTTGAGTGAAGATCCAATTGTTGACGAGAGCGTTTAAGGTGAATTGTGGAAAGGAATTATTGTTGTGACGAATAAATTACATTGTTGTTACTAATAAAAGTCACAATATGGTGTTCACTTAAATCGGCTACGACTTGCCATTTTCACACAAGAAATGGATTCGGAACACCTCAAAATCTGTGCTTCAGTGGCTGGCCATGATAATATCTTTGAAAAATATTGGAGTGCAAGAGGTCAAATGACTTTATTGTCAAACGCCTGGCATTGGAAAACAACTACAAACAACAACATACCAGTAATTTTCTGTGAGAAAATACATTAGTAATATTCCTTTACTGATGGGTTTCACTGAATACAACATTAAAAAGCAATCTAATACTAACAAAAAATTAAATATATTTAATTTGAATCACTGTATGATGTTCACATGATTCATTTCAGACATGAAGTAGCATTTCTTTCATGAATGTCATCAACGTGGAGATAAGCACAATCTAAAGGACTGAACTCCTTTATAAGTTACGGATGATGAAATGATAATGCAAGAAAATCTTTTCCTATGTGAATTACGTAACATGATATAACTAATGAACATATTTTTACACACAAGCCAGAACAACTATTTTAATTACAAGGGGGGAAATAAAGGGTTAAATTGTATTGAGATTAGCGACATAAAATCTCAGTCAAACCTGACACAATGAAAGCATTATTAACAAAAGAGATCTTAATGTAAATTGGTACAGTAACTATTGCAACCAAACTTCAAAGTCCGACTGTAAATCGATGTGAACAGACAATGTGTAGGTTAGATTGGAGAAAACAATCCTCCTACCTCCAGCTCTGGTCCCTGTTTCACGGTTGCGAATTGCCCACTGCATTGACTGCGGTGCTAGGTTGCTGCGATGTCCATGACCAGTATTTGAGCTGTGAACACCCAACTCAACTTATGGTGAACAACATTCAACACACTAAAAAGTAATGAATTGCAGGTTCCATATGGAATCTTGTGAAAATAAATAAAAATGCCCATGAAAAATGGGAAGAAGTGAACTGGAAAAAATTACGTTTTATTTTTTTCAAGTTACAGCTGAATGAAATATGAAAAAATGCACTGAAATCTTTAACAAAGTCTCATGGATCTCAGAGACTATAAAACATACCCACACCAAAGTAAAGTATCTTCTATAAATATTATCAGTTTTGCAAGTATTAACCGAATTTGAAACTTACGAAGTCATGTTAAATTACAAATAACTTCTAAACGAAAGCTGCTGCACTAGCATTCAAACCATTAATTACCTATACACAATAAATAATCACTTCAATATTTTAAATAATGTTCATTTATGTTTCACTAACAACTTTTAAATGATGGTGGTGGTGGTACAACAAAAACAATGCACGTACGCACATTATATACTTTATATTGACAAGTCAACTCACAGTAGATTTACATTCTGAGTGCAGGTCAAATGACTTCATTGTCAAACGCCTGGCATTAGAAAACAACAACATTCTGAGTGCGTCTAAGTCAGATAACCAGTATACTTTTACGAACTTACATTATGTCCGAACACTTCTGAAGTTCACAATATCCTAAATTACTACAAATAACTTACTCAAAATAAAGTATTTAAATAACAAAGAAGGTAAACTTGCTAATTCTAAATGAGACAGTAGAGCAAGTGAACAGCTTCAAACACTTGGGATGTACTATACGCAGTAATATGAGCTACTACCAGGAAGTCAAAAGGAGGATAGCAATGGCAAAGGAAGCTTTTGATATAAAAAAGGAGCATCTTCTGCGGACCACTAGAAAAATAACTAAGGAAGAGACTAGTGAAGTGCTTTGAGGAGTGTGGCATTTTATGGGGCAGGAACATGGACACTATGACGAAGTAAAGAGAAATGACTAGAAGCATTTGAAATATGGATATGGAGAAGAATGGAGCTTGTGAAGTGGACAGATGGAATAAGAAATGAAGCTGTGTCGGAAAGAGTGGGTGAAGAAAGAATGATGCTGAAACTGATCAGAAAAATGAAAAGGAATTAGTTGGGTCACTGGCCGAGAAGAAATTGCCTACTGAAGGATGCATTGGAAGGAATGGTGAACGAGAGGAGAGTAAGTAAACCCATTGCGCTACAGCCCTGAAGAGCCAAGTCCGACCAGCCAGCTCCTGGCCTCACATTCACATGCCGAAGCAGAGGTGGACGATCAACCAGAATGGAGGTATCGTGTGATTAGCATGATGACCACCCCAGCCTTTATAGCTGGTTTGCTGAACCGGATTTTCGCTACCTATCGTAGCTCCCCAAGTGCATCACGATGCTGGGTAGGCACCGGTCCCATACACTGGCCGAAATTTCATGAGAAAATTTCTTCCCCCACGAGGACTCGAACCAGCATGGATTCCATAACGTGAGTCCTAGGCAGGATGCCTTAGACTGCGACACCATGGCGCGGGACATGAGAGGAGAGTTTAAGGCAGAAGAAATCGGATGGTAGATGGCATTAAGATATATGGATCATATGTGGAGATAAAGAGGAATGCAGAAAATAGGAAAGATTGGAGAACGCTGTGTTAACAGTGAAAGACCTGCCCTTGGGCTGAACACTATGAATGAATGAATTAATTAAATAACAATAGTAAGCTCTATGGAGCCGTTGATCTAACAAGGAGAGGTTTTCACATAAGACATTTTTACAGTTGTGATACACCATAACAAGAAATACTGTTATTATTTTGTGAGTGATAGGGGAGTGGTACATGAACAACTCACAATGTCAGAATTCAAGTTTGGCTTTAATAAAATACATCGTGTGTGTGTGCAATGTTGAAAAATGTTTTAATTGTTACAGTCATTAAATGCATGGCAAGAGAAAAGTATGGTGCTAGCTCATCACTAGACTCTGTCGATATGTCTACTGTTACTGGAGCTGTGTGGCATTTTCAAGGCAAGAAGAGATTATAATTTTTATGCTTTAAAATCTGTCGTAATTATAGTGATATTTTATTTCATAATAAAAAATTCTTATTTCTAGTAGGAATATATAAGATAGTTCAGGAGGAAAGAGCCATACCATGGATGAATATATAATAGGATGCGAAACTGTGGTCAGACCATCTGACAGAAGGGGGTTCAAATAAGATGATCAGCGCCTGACATCTTGGGTGGTGAACATTAGAACTACGTGTTGGGTAGATTACCCAGAGTTCTCTATTTATCCATTCGTTCAAGATGAACAGACGATGCTCGAGAAGACAAGATGGCAGCCAGAAACTTGCTAATGTGTGGACATAAAGTGATACTAAGTGTGTGTGTAAGCAGTGTATGTTAAACAGTGATGTTTATGGGCATTGTAAAAATAGTGTTGTTGAATGTATTGTAAAGTAGTAGTAATATAATAAATTGAACTATCTAAGTAGTTTTTGCAGATTTTTCCATTGTGCTGTACACTAAGTACCCAAAGAATACAATCCCAATTATTTAACCCTTTGCTTTATTTTCTGTCTCTGGTTGTATTTTAATTGGGTAGTGTAAAATAGATCGCCTCTTTTATCTTCCTGTTGGTTCAGGTAAGAATTTTCAGTGGAAGATGGGGTGAGAAATAAAAATGTAAATGTTTTATTTTAAATTGGGTTAGTTCTGAATATCGATGAGGATGGGAGAGAGGGAATATTTTCTGTATAGTTTAACAATTTCGTCACCAGGTGCGCTGCTAAATGCATGGAGTAATTACTTTTTGTTTTCTCTACTTGGTGCACTGCTGGATGTAATATTCTCCACCGTCCAACAGATGGCAGCAAGATCAGTTTCTACATTAGCACCTCTAGCATGTGTTATGGGAAACTCAGTAAGTTTCGCATCCTATTATTATATTCATCCATGGCCATACATTGAGGGATGTTAATATGTGCAACAGGACCAAGTGAGTTGTGGACAATAAATCATATCATATACTGTACATCATATCATATTTTGAAAACTGACATCAGCATGTCTCTATTAACTTGTTACTTAGCTCATTTACGCAGACCACAAAAGTTAAATGTCGCATTGTTTGAAAATTAAAAATTAATTGAGGTAATGTTACATAAAATATTATTTACATGTAGCCAAAAAAGCTCCACACAGAGCAGTAATTTCTTAAGCAGTTAATACTTCACTTTTGTTCTCTCTCTCTGAAATAATACCTCTATGTTCATGAGTTTCACGTCTTATTTTGCTCATGATTTTCATCAAATATCTATAGTAAGGAGATAGATCTGCATACTTCTCTCTGGGAATCGTATCCAGAACTACTAGAGTTGTAGTCACTTACAGTACTTCGAGCAGCAATGATTAATTAAAGTTATAGGCAGAAATCATTAGACCTAGCTTTCATACTATATTGAAACCTCACCTTCTGCGCTCCAGTTGCTCGTCTGCGAGGGCGAACTCCTCTGTGTCCTGCTCATCAGTCTCTCCAGCTTCAGACTCGTCATCTTCCTGCTGACTTGACTCTGCCGAGTCGTCCTCTGGGAACAGCAGCAGTGAGGCAATGCCTACACCGCACACATAACAGACTATTCACAGCCCACAGGCCAAGGGCAAACTGAATCCAGGATATCGAACACAACAAACTCTACAAGCTTTATCGTTAAAACTATAAATTTATATGCCTTGCACAATTTGCAAAATATTCTCAAAGATTTAGACAGGTCATTTATGAGATGTTAAGAAATAATGCTATGGCTTGCTTGAAGAAACTCCTTGCTTCTTTAGTTACATTAACAATTCGTTAAATTTAACTTCAAAGAAATTGATTTCATAACAAACACAAATGTGAAAATTTATAGTGAATTAGGATATTCAATTAAGAGAAAAATGCTCTTCACAGGTAACTAATATTCCTGTATAAATGACAACAAAAAAGAAAATATTTCCTTTTTTCTATTTTCACTCATATGTAAAACATATGCTACTTATTTAAATTTTGAACCAATAGAAAGGAACATATGATGTTTTTAATTATTTAAAGTCTGATATGAGCAAGGTAGGGTGAACTAATCAGCCAAGCATTAACAATGAACATGTATCATATGTGACACAAATTGATAACAGTCTTATTTTTTCCCAATAACACAACAAACTTTCTATCTCATATATTATTATGAACCTGGATTCAATGCACACTCAACCGACGTCTGAAATAGTCTGACTTTTAAGGTACTAAACACCCCACCCAGTATCAACTCTAACTGTAATTGTATACGTAATCAACAGGAATAAATATCCAAATGGTTCCCTGATAATTAAATTTTTAGGAAAGGATGTGACATACTTCCCCTCCCCCCCCCCACATAAGGTGTAAGAGTAACTAGATATTAATAAATAATGTTGCCTACATTGAAGTATCCAAATTTAATGGTGCTCTCAGGAACTAAATACTAAAGATAAAACTTTTTGACACCAGTCCTACAATACGTCTAGTTTTGGTTTTAAATACGAAAGGAAAGGAAAGAAAAGAAAAGATGACAGATCTCCATATGTATTCACTCAATTAACATAGGTAGAGATGGTATATTTTCGCAATCACATTAAATGTGAAATGTGCACTACGTATTAAATCGCAATGAAAGGTAGAAATAATTCTGCATACAGTTTACTTGAGGACATCATTCTTTCTCAGTTCAATAATTTTGGAGGGATTACTGTATGTAGACAAACCAATGACCACGGGAATGGTCACTGTTGTTACTATTTATGCAACTCCTCTCGAATTCAAAAGCAATATGGTAGTGACAATTTGGAGCACTATTATCTGTACAGTATTGTATGGTTACAGATTTTCACACCAGGGTTCGAAGACCTAGCTTTAGTAAATGCAAAATGAAAATGAACAGTGCACAAGGAGTGTGTCAGTGCAGTTTCTTTAGGTTACCCCCATTTCCTCTTCCACCATTCCTCTGTACACACCAGTTCATATAATTACAGCAAGTATTAAACTACTGTATATTATAACACACACAACACATTACATGCGACTATTATTGAAAGAAATTCGTAATTGGTAGTAATACCTGGAATCATGCAAATGCTTCTAGAAGGAAGTAAAATATACATAAAACTAATTACTATATCCATGGAGAGAGGTAAGTAGGGGAAGATAGCAGATGAGAGGGCTTGTGTAGACCTACATAAGAAAGTACAATACTGTATTTACTCGAGAATTCCAACCCTTCTCAGCATTTAATTTTCCAAGAAGTGAGGATGTTATATGTGATGACTAAACAATGAGTAAGGAATCAAGTCACTAAATGTTACAAAGATATTACGGATAATTTGGAAAATACCGTACATATGTGAATACTCTGCGCCATCGAATAATCCACACACCCTAATTTTAGAAAAAAGAAAAAAAAAATGACTGTAATTTGTGTTTTATTTACAAGAACTAAATACTACATAATGATGTACTTAAAAATCAATCAATCTTCTTAATGTATCCAGCTGTTTGCTGACAACATAAAGTCCACTATAGTCCACTGTAGTCTATTCAGTTGTTGTTTTTCACGAGAAATGAGGGCTATTTTGATCGGTGTTCATTATAGATGCCTGTTGCTAGTAGCCAGAATTGGGGTGTAGTCAATATATACTGCAGGGCTGTGTCTTCTGCAACCGGTACTGATGATTTTAATTTACTTCTTTTGTGGTTTATGGATGGACAGTATAAAAGAATGTGTTCCAGATCTTCATTATGATTATTACACCACAAACAAGTAGGATTATCAGAAATCTGAAATCGGTGTAGATACTTAAAAATAAATAAAATATCAATTTGTTTTAAGAAACGCGTCATAATCTTCACAGGCTGTCATAGAAGCATTCGGGACTCTCCTACAATAGCAAATTAGGAAACACTATCTTGGATAATTTTGTAGACTAATGGAGGTCATGAAAAATGGTTCCAGCCAATCAGAAAGAGACCATCCAATGTCTCATCTCTCACGCCATCTATGCGAGAGATGTAGAATGTTTTTGTTCTACCCGTGTTTGCAAATGGGTGAGTTGTTCGTTGATGATTCAAAAGAATAGTTGAAATTACAGACTGAGAAGAATTGTGAACATATTGTTAGAATCAATTCGTAATGTATGATTGAGTCATTGGAATCGGCTTCTGGAAAAGAATCATGTTGTCCAACTCTACGCCACACAGACCGAGGTGCAAGGCCGGACAATGCTATAGTATAATGGAATCCAGTGTTTGAGGTGAAGCAGTACCAACCTTATTTCAAATAATGTGCGCACTCCAGTTTTTCTTTGCTAAATTCCGGAAAAAAAAATATGCACGGAGTATTCACGTATATATGGTATTTAAGACAAGAATTTTATTTGTTATTCAGGATCTTTCAATCACTGAAATATTTAAAAAAAATGAGGTCGAAATAAATCTGTCATTCACAAAATAATGGGGTTTATTTATTTAAAAGCATGTAATATAAAATTAAAATACTGTACTACCGCCATTTTATACTTCTATTACTAACAGGTTCTACATTGTATTGAGAAGAAAATTTCGTAAAATGTTGTAAATTTTTGACAACAACTGATTGCTTCATTTTTTCACATTAAAAGGAAAACAGTTTTTAATTTAACTAGATACTCTCACAGCCATGGTGACTGTGGAGGCCAAATGTTTAAATAAAAAGTGTCAACATGTGTGACTCCCGTAACTCTCACAAAAATAGCCTGAAAGCTTCGTATTGTTACATTTCGAAATAAACGTTGCTAAAGCAATCAAAATGGAACAACTGAAAACAAGTATCATGACAAACACTATTCTCTTGTGAGTAAAATGGTATGTTTATTTTTAAACAAATCTTTCTCAACAAAGTCACAGGAATTTCAAATGCATGCTCACTTTTGCTTATAATGCTGAATAAATTGTGTCTACTTCCGTCAATGGTCTGCTCAAGAGCTTAACTTATAGACCTGATTCTGGTTCTCAAAGAAGTTAATACTTGGTTAGTAAGCAGTAAATAAGCAAGCTGTAAGTAAAAAATAAAGCTTGGATTGCTGGATCTGAAAGTTACTTAATATGTCGGTGTCATCTGATACATAAACACGAAAATTGCATATTAACGAAAAATTTACTTGTGCATTTTTATAAAATGGTAGAGTATTTTGTTTTGTATATTGAAGATAGTTGGTCATCACTGGATGAAGGGGTTATAGTAAAATTTTCACATAACCTCAATTTTGTTACAAATCCAATCTGACAGAAATGCATGACAAAGATTCATTATGTCAAACTAGGCTAACAACGATTAAATTCATGGAAATTTTGCAAAGGGTATATGTACGTAAACGACCACAAATATCAGAAAATGTAGGCTATAAATTTCTAAAATTTTATAAGAAAATGATCTCACAATTGGACAAAAATTACAAAATACCACAACAAAACTTATAAGAACTTAAACATCTGATAAAAGTATAAAAAAAAAGGTTACTAATAATATTTTTAAACCAGTTTTATCAGGGTATGAAAGAAAAAAAAAACAACAAAAAAAATTATGCAGTTACATCATTTGGTAACCATAACATTGTTATGGTCTCTCCGACATTTTTAATATTTTTCCTGCATGTAATAAACACTTATTTCTGAAAAGTAGACTGCTCTAAGACGTGTAGAGCTGTTTATTTTAATGCAATTAATTTATTTGTCCTATATAAAATATATTAAAATCTACATAATGTTTTGTAAGCTAATTTTTCTATTTTCAAAGAAATTGGCATTATTATAGTCTACCTTTTGCATAAATTCATGTTAAATCAGTGTACAAAATTTCAGAATTCTATCTCTAATGGTTGTGGAGTTATAAAATAATATGTGTGAAAACTTTTAAATTTTTGAAAATTTAATTTAAAGTAAAAAGTGAATTCTTAAAAACATTATTAGTAACCTCTTTGATACTTTTATCAGATATTTAAGTTCTAATAAGTCTTGTTGTGGTACCTTGTAATTTTTGTCCAATTTTGAGTTCATTTCCTTGTAAAATTTTAGAAATTTAGAGCCTGCATTTTCTGATAATAATTGTGGTTGTTCACGTACGTATACCCTTAAATGGAGATTTATAATAGTGACATCTCTTGTGGAAGTTATGTACGAGATGTTGGCTCACTTGGAATACCAAGTGGCTAATGGAGTGACGACTAACAGTCTGTTAAATATTGCTTAAGCAATGTTCTGTTCTGTAATTGGCACACCAAATTCAAAGGTTCGTTATCTATAACTTATTTTAATATTTGTTTTCTTATAACCCAGAATAAATTGTACACAACTGTGTCATTGGGCAATAATTAGAGGAAAATATTTAAAGGATTGAACTATTTGGGATTCAGATATAAGAAAAGTTGAATAATTTCGAGGGAAAAATTGTTCCGGAGCCGGGTATCGAACCTGGGACCTTTGGTTTAACGTACCAACGCTCTACCACTGAGCTACCCGGGAACTCTAACCGACACCAATCCAATTTTTCCCTCTATATCCACAGACCTCAAAGTGGGCTGACAACCGTCAAGCAACCAACTTCGAGTGCACACTAACTCCGTGTGACTTAAATTGTGGTTTTCTGTTAACGAAGAGTGACGTGCATTATGCAAATCAAGATTTCAGGCATAACTCCCTGTAAAGTTGATTTGAATAATTTCGAGGGAAAAATTGTTCCGGGGCCGGGTATCGAACTTGGATGTACTCCTGCACAATGAAAAAATATATCGAATAATTTTTCCCTCGAAATTATTCAAATCAACTTTACAGGGAGTTATGCCTGAAATCTTGATTTGCATAATACACGTCACTATTCGTTAACAGAAAACCACAATTTAAGTCACACAGAGTTAGTGTGCACTCGAAGTTGGTTGCTTGACGGTTGTCAGCCCACTTTGAGGTCTGTGGATATAGAGGGAGAAATTGGATCGGTGTCGGTTATAGTTCCCGGGTAGCTCAGTGGTAGAGCGTTGGTACGTTAAACCAAAGGTCCCGGGTTCGATACCCGGCTCCGGAACAATTTTTCCCTCGAAATTATTCAAATCAACTTTACAGGGAGTTATGCCTGAAATCTTGATTTGCATAAGAAAAGTTGTCCTTGGACAATAATAGCAAACTCCAACATAAGGTGAAATAAAATTTGTATTATTGGCTCTTAACATTAAAGTGGGTATGAAATTCGAGTAAATAGAGTATTACTGCATGGTATCCAGTTTAGAAACCTTCGCCATTTTAAGAAATAAACTTGCATGTATTCTACACCTGAAATATATCTGAACTGTCTTTTCTTACCTGTATCTGATCCTGCAGTTGCACCAGTCTGCACACTTCGCTGGGCTGAAGCTGCATCCTGGTTGCTGTGATTGTCATCAGAGTCTGACTCCGTTTCTGCCAGCAGATCCAGCTCGTTATCAGATTCTCCATCACCTTGGGCATCATCTCCGGGTCCACCAACTCCTCCCACCAGGTCCCCGACTTCTCCTTCCATGGCTTCACCATTGCCCACTCCCACACCACCACTTCGATCTGCGTTATCTTCCTGCTCACTGCCTTCACCATCACCATCTTCTGCAGCTAGACCTGACAAAATGCATTTCAAATGTTCATCTTCCCAACGTCTAAATAATTCACCACATAGTCAACAGTCTTGAATTGAATTTATTTCGAGGATCCGTCTCCTATCCTGTCCCAAATACATTCCAACATATCAGTTTACAAGCAAAACACATGAAGTAAAAAATATTACAGTACTTATGAAAAAATGGCATATATAATGTACACGATGTATGTGTATAAACTTAAAAATGGAAAATTAAATACATATAAAGAGAACGACTTACTAAAAATAATATTTTGGGGATATAGTATTGTCAACAGCTTTCAAAATGCCTTTTTCTCAGAGCTAATATCTTTTACTACATATGTTTTGCTTGTAAGCCAATGATATAAAACTGTGTTCACCCTCATATTTTCTGTTTCCTGCTCTTTCTGCCAGAGGCCTCTCTAGTCTTCCAAAATACTATTTTGTAGATGTATCTGCAGTCTCAATCAAAACAGAGATATCTGTCCATAAAGCAGGAAAACTGATGAGGCAAAAACGCTGGCTAATGATTTTGTTGTTTGGTATTCTCTAAACCAGGGCAAAGATTTGTGTACTGGTACCACAAATTCCAAGTTTTATTTCTCTTCCCAAAGAAGCATGCTATGACCCTTAAAAACATTTCCTTTGTCGAGTATGAACCTAAACTTCAGATAGTAACCTTAAGACTATAAAGAATGATCCAATGATCAACATAAGAACAGAGGAAACATCAGACACAAAAAGGAGATCTAATGGGTATCTGAGAAATGCACACTTGTCTTGTTTCAGAGGAACAATATAAGAATGAGGGACATTTCACAAGTCACGGTAACTGTTATATCTTCCGAATAACCGAAACTGTGGTTAGTTCAGTATATACATTTGAAAACCTGTTGTGCATTGTATGGGATGCCACCGACAGATTGCATCTCTGTGCATTGGTGGCTAGACTAGACGGCATTTTGGAAGGCGGTCAGCTGCTATATGCGCCGTAGCATTTCTGGTATGTGATGTCACAAGCTTGTACAGTAGAACCAATCGGAATCAGTCTATAACAAGTACTTCCAGAGTTTGTTTGTTCACGTGCGAGTGTTTCAATGCATTAAATAAGTAAAACTAACATTTACTGTGTGTGTATAAGATAAATAAATGGAAGGAAAGAGTATAAAAAGACAAGTATTGCACAGGCAGGCATGGGAAATAGTGTTTAAGGTATATAATTATTTTAAAAACAGTGAGCAGAATGCTTGCGGCCATCTTGATGCTGGCTGCAACATTGCCAATGCACAAGAAACGACTGCAGAAGCATGTGGTGTGGGATTGAGAACCATGGAAAGAATATTGCTAGTGAAGGAAAGAGGGTTTGTTTGGTATCATGATTACAGTAATCAACGGCTAAGGTCATTACTGTCTTTTGATAATTTAAATTCTCTCCTGCACTATTTGTATTGCACGTGCATGTGAAGTACGATGTGGCAATATTGTACGCTGCCTTGCTCTATCTGTCTCTCTCGACGCAAACGCTAGCAGACTACCACCTTCCGAATTGCTGTCGACTCTAGTTGACAGCACATATAAAACTTAGTATGCTAGAGACTATGCTCCAAAATTGATGTAAGTAAAGCAGAACAGAGGTGGGAGTGGGAGATCTTGGAACATCCTCCCTACTCGCCAGATCTCATTTTGCAATTGAAGAAGCTGCTGCATGGGAAGCCGTTTGCAAACAGGGAAGACATCTTAACAGCGTTTTGACAAGAGTGGTACACAGACAAATCACACACAGCCGATGGTATTCAACATCTGCATCATCGTTGGCAAAGATGTGTGGAAGCCTTGGGGGATTATTTTGAAGGGTGTTAACTGTGAGTAATGTACTGTAAGATTTCTATTTACGCATCTTTCAATTTCCATTACCCATTGCCTCCTGTACCCGGACCCAATTTGGTATTAGCATTGTGAAGTGACCTTCAATCACATATAGTGAATTCTATTCCTGCAGCTTTATTGGCTGATATAATATAGTTGCCATTACTTATGAAATGACCCTCATATGTGTAAATAAAATTGAAAAATTTTCCACATGTAAACAAGCAGTTCACTTCATCACCCTAAAAGTACCAGCTCTGTGATTTGGAAGCAGTAAGTTTCGAAATATGGAACATTTACTCAAAACAGAAAATGTTTTATGGTTAACACTATGACATAATGTGTAACTTGGGAAAGATAATATTTTCATTAGACATATTACTTTTTTTTTTTTTTAACTTTATACTATATGCTGGTATTCTCATGTTTTTAAGAAATTCTTCCAAATTCATTAACAATGAGAAAGGGAAGAAACAGACAACGGGGGTTCAGAAAGGAAGGAGATACACATTTACTATTTTGTTCAGTATCACAGGCAGGAGGATTGCAAGAGACTGGGCAATATTCTGTTCCAGATTGTGGATGAAGACATATCTCTCATCCACAATACAATCAATAGCTGTTTTCACAGCTGCAAAATCTTTTACAAAAAAGACCGGTTGTTTTCACTCATGCAATATAAAGTATGCTGAAATGCTAGTTACTTTTTCTACATGTTGCAGTGACAATACTGCTTTCCTAACATGATTTGCTGGATGCAGCTCATAATTGCTCTGTGAACTTCACTGCATTATCAGTCACTAATTTCTCCAAACTACACAACAACAACGAAAGCAACATATTATTCATATGTTATTACATACTAATTAATATTAATTTATGGCAGAATTTGATATGCAAGAATGACATAAGGGAAAATGCAGTTTTATTCAAAGTCAAAGTAAAGAAATTTCTTACACATGTTTAGGACTAGATATAACAAAAATCTACAGTAACAAGCTAATTTTGTTAACTGTGAAACTTTGTTATATATAAGAACATAACAGTGTACAGTGGAGTCCCTTCGTTGTTCATAAGTGGGGGTAAAAACTATTGGTCAATCAAAGGTCATTATTATGTTTGTACGTACTGTGTACTATATTATTGGGCTTCTGAGCCCACCCCTACCATGGCGATGCAACCACTGCCAAGTGATGAACTCAGTGATTTGTAGAAAGAGGACGTGGTGTACGTAGCCATGTGAGTACAAACATTATTTACTGTTTTAATACTATATATTACTGAGAATGATGTATTTGCCTTTAAGTGTTGGAGGGACCACGCAGCAAATTCCCTACAAGCTCCAACGTAATTTTTTGTCTGAGTAAATGTATTATGAAAGGGTATCAGTCTAAATTACTTAAAAAATATTTTTGTCGTTAATGATAACACAATTATTTTATTTAGAGGAGTTACCACTGTACTTATTTACTCTCGTATATTTGTATGTATACATATTTAGATGCTAAAATAATTCTTATTTAAGTTTATATTTTCATGTATAAGTGAAAATAAATCTCTTTCTTCTTCTTTACGTATCCTTTTATGTCAACGTCGAGCATAAGCAAAGCAATCACTTTATCAGTAACATTGAGTGGTGTTACTGTAGTGGGCAAAGTCAGCTAACTTTCCAAATTAGAAGTTTTCATAACAAAAGATTCCAATGGAGGGACTCCATTGTGTAAATATCATTCTCATTATAAATAAGTAGTTTATATTTTGAGATATTAATTGAAAATTTAACAGAAAAAGGCACCACTAACAATTAAGTAAAAGTAAGGAAAAATGTAAGTATATTTCTTGACGAAATTTAATTTTCATTTTGTTTTGAACAATACTGCCAAAATTAAGATTATCTACGCAACGATCTGCACTGATGTTTCACTAATTCAGTGTAACATTTCTAGCACATAAATTCTACTTAAGGTGATCATTTTAAATCTGACCATGCTGTTATAGACCGTTTGTAGACAATAAGAGCAAAATGAGGTATGATACTCATAAAACGTTAACATGAACTTGCAACAATGTGGCATACGTGAAATGTGCAATAAACAACCTACCTTCCACTGCATCAGTATCGTCCAGCATCATAACAGCTGCAGCAGCAGCTCTCGCTCTGGCAACACTGGATGCCAGTCCAGGACGAGATACTTCGGTTCCACGAGATGAGCCAGCCATGCTGCCAACAAGAGGTCTTCCTCCTGAGAGGTACCCACCATGAGGTGTGAGAGGCTCTACTGAAAACAGTTCCTCAGAACCCTAAGAGGGATAAACATGAAAGCAATGTATCAAAATTGAGCTAAAACCGTGATACTAAGCGAAGATTCTGTTCTACAGTGTGCTTGCTTTACTTCCTTAAGTCTAAGCAACATTTTCATTGTTAGAAACTGTATTACTGGTTTCAGTCATGCAGCCTACAAGAGGACACAAGAGTTTAGTCTCTCTACTTTTCCTAACAAGATAATGTACTGCAGGACAACTACGAACTTCTCTGTAAATCTTCTTTTTGAATCAGAGAAGATTAATTTTCTTGTACGTCCAAGTGACAGTACTAGCATATAATAACAAGTAAGTTGCAAACAAGAAGAGAAACTGCAACATCAAAGAATGATGTGCATTTCTAGCACTACTTGTATAAATTTTGTTTCATACCATAAAACCTGAATTAAACAGAAGAAACTTCACATCAATACCAACTGAAATGTATTAATGACACATATTTTACTTGCTTCTTGAAGCATATTATAATAACTTGATGTGCAGTACACTGTAATACGAATATTTGTTCAATGAGAGGCAGAGCATTATTTTACTCTCAATATGAAATATACTTCACCTGTTTTATTTCTTTTTACTACTCTAGCAGATGTGCTGACTAACCTTTCATACATCTCACGCTGTGTACATTGAGTAAGATCAAGGCCTAAGATAACAATATCACTCTGGACAAATACCAGACAATTGGACTCACCCAGTCCTTATGGGAGTTAAGTTCCCTACTAAGTCTATACAAGCGAGAATTTCTTTTGTGGTGAGACTGGACTGAATGTTTCTAGATTTACTATGCTACACCAACAAGTGTTTATACAGGGTGTTTCAAAACTGATGGTCAATAATTTACAGATCAATCAATCTTCTTAATGTATCCAGCTGTTTGCTGACAACATAAAGTCCACTATAGTCTATTCAGTTGTTGTTTTTCACGAGAAATGAGGGATATTTTGATCAGTGTTCATTATAGATGTCTGTTGCTAGTAGCCAGAGGTGGGGTGTAGTCAATATATACTGCAGGACTGTCTTCTGCAACTGGTACTGATAATTTTAATTTACTTCTTTTGTGGTTTATGGATGGATAGTATAGAAGAATGTGTTCCAGATCTTCATCATGATTATTACACCACAGACAAGTAGGATTATCAGAAATGTGAAATCGGTGTAGGTACAATTGAGTGACAATGAGACCTGTTCTGGCTCTTGTTAAAAATGTTTGAACATGTCTGGGCAAGTTTTTGTACATTTCCAGGCCATTTGGTTTCTTTTGTACAGAATGTAAAATTTTTCCTTTGTCAGTAGAGAGCCAATTGTTGATCCATAGGTTTGTAAAATGAGACTTTACAGAAGCAAAAGCATTGGATAGAGATATCACTTGAAGAGGTCTTGGTTTCAAATATGTTGCCTGTTTTGCAATATCGACTTTCTCGTTTCTAGGTATATCACAATGATTAGGTATCTATTGAAATGTTATTTCCTTTTGAAGTTCTTTCAGTTTACTTAGTTGTTTCTGAATTGGAATAATTCTATGTGCATATAGGTTTGATACATATTTAATTACATTATATATAGCCCCCTTGGAGTCGGTAAGTATGCAAATAGATTTTTCAGAAATTTGAGTAACACACTGAAGAGCAGCATCAATAGCTAGCAATTCAGTGTCAAGACTGGAGGAGGATGAACATGGTATGAAATAACTTTCTTGATATTTTGGAATATAATACCCTGCTCCTGATGTCCCAATATTAGGATTTAGAGATCCATCTTTATAAATTTGAAGGTGATCCTTATATGTACTACAGAGTAGTTCCATGGAATCTAACTTAAGAATGTATGGAGGATCATTTTTGTAATGATTTCCTGGAATTTGTATGCTATGTTCTGGAATCACCCATTTCCATGAAGGAATTTCGTTCACAACTGGAGTTTTAGCAGTGAGTGTGTCTGTGATATAGATTGGTATTTCTTCTTTTTTTATTTTATAGAAATTACACAGGATAGCATCTGACAGTTTGAAGAATATCTGAGATCTGGATGAGGCTTGCAATTTTAAATGTATTAAAAAAAAAAAACATAATTTACAGATGAAAAGTACAAACCAACCCAAGCAAAAAAGCTCCAATATACATTTGTCCGCAATTTAACCACTGTCGACATAATACACATTTTCTGTTGAGATTCTTCGCTGACTAATAGCAGACGTGCAGACATCCCTAACAGAATTCTACCTAGAGCAGGTGTTCAAAATGCTGTCCATGCATTGGAACACAACGCTGTGCTCTTCTCTGTAGTGAGCTGAAAACCTTTCGGGCAGTCCTGGATTACTCCTTATTTGCTGAAAAGCATATTCAATCTGAAACCGCAATTCCTGAAGCGTGTTGACACCAGAAGTATAAACCAGACTTTTTACATGACCCCAAAGATAGAAATCTAATTGGATTTAAATACGGTGACCTAAGAAGCTGCTGTATAAATCCTTCTCTGTCTAAGGGAATACTGCATGAACGATTATAGTCGAGACGCTGTTATTCCCGGCGTGACTCCTCCTCTTTGCTTACGTCTTAGGAAGTGAAGGCTCTATAAAGTCTAGGTGGGTAGTATCGTTCGCCATTTTTGTTCTTTCGTTGCCGAGCTATCACACGAGGAATCTACCTGCCACATCGTTAAACATTATTATATTGTAGCTCCTATGATAATAAATCAAACGCACAGTAATTCAGCAAATAATTGAGCAGAAAATAATGTCTTCATGTGCTTTCTGCGAACGCCAATGAAAGAGCCACAATGGCGGGCGATTATATTAAGTATTTATCGAGCCTTAAGAAATGAATGACGTCTTCATTAGTGAATCACAAGACGCACACTTTTAAATGTAGCCGACCTGCAAAGTGTTTGGCTGCCGGAAATTAGAGTGACGGGACTATAATTTCATGGACCAATGTTTATTGGAACTTTTTTGAGTTTGTACTTTTAATCAGTAAATTACTGACCGTCACCCTGTATATCTGTCAGAGAAGTATGTATAGAGAAGCTTGTTAGAAAAAGCACAAAAGGAAAATATTTTGAACCACGAAACTTCAAACAATATAACATTTTGCATAGAACAGTGAAAGTGCTGCTTAACAATAAGGAAATAAAACAAACGCACAGTATTACAGACTCATACAACAAATTACAATCTGACTCACATTTATAACATCGATGGTGGAGCTGGCAAGTGTGAAAGGTGCTGTAGGCCTAGCAACTCCCAGCCTCACTGGAGCAATCAGTGAGTCTGCTGTCTCACACAGTTCTTCCACTGCCAACTTTATCAAAGCTTGAAATACCCTCTTGCATTTCACCAACGGCTGTGACATGCTATTCAATCTGCAAAGTATATTTTGTAATATTCACGACCAGGTCTTAATGTTGCTGGGAAAGAGCACATTAAAATTAGCTCAAATTCTTTGAAAAATATTAATACTGGTATATTCTCCTCTGATATAATAGTTACATTCTTATTTGAAAATTATATAAACAGAAACACGATACAAGATTTCATTACAGAATTAAGTATCCTATGTTAATTAAATTACTTATAGGAATGAATCTATAAATTCCATTGCTTTTTAAATAATTTTGATAAAACTCAAACTTACCCCCTTCTTTTGGTGATTGTTGGAGCCATTTCAATGCTGAAGATGACAAATATCCTAGCAACAGAACGAACAAACCGACGTGCTACAACCTTTGCATCTGCTAAACCACTGGGTGATTCTACTTGGAGCTCTCGGATAAGTGCAGTCAACAATGTGTCCAACATCTACAAAAATTGGAGAAATAGATCTTATTGTGTGCACTTTGAGCTGCTATTTTAAAAGGATCTAGCTATTAAAAGAATGTTTTTCAAGCTTCTATGCTGTAATTGCATCTAAGTTTAACATTTATATAATAATTGTATTGCAGTACGAAAAAGATTTAGAGAACTACAAAAGGTGTGTGTGTGTGTGTGTGTGTGTGTATGCGCGTGTATAAATACAGTGTAGTTACAGGTCATGAATAGAAAATTAGTAACATGAAAAATTTGAATATACAAGATATGAACAGTAAGTACTAGCTAGATATAGAATAGACTTCGTGGGAGTACAAGAGGTTAGGTTAGATGGGAATGGCATATCACAAACAGGCGATTACTTGTTGTATTATGGGGAAGGAAACATTAATCACCAATTAGGAACAGGATTCTTTGTACATAAAAGAATAAAATCAGCAGTAAAAAAGGTCGAATTTATCAGTGACAGGTTATCGTATTTAGTACTTAAGGGTAGATGGTGCGATATCGTAGTTATAAATGCTCATGCAACAGTAACAAATATAAATGACACTCGGGAGGAAATTAAATGCAGAATAAATATGGGAAATGCCTGTTATTATTCGGTTGAGAAGCTTTTGTCATCTAGTCTGCTGTCAAAAAATCTGAAAGTTAGAATTTATAAAACAGTTATATTACCGGTTGTTCTGTATGGCTGTGAAACTTGGACTCTCACTTTGAGAAAGGAACAGAGATTGAGGGTTTTTGAGAATAAGGTTCTTAGGAAAATATTTGGGGCTAAAAGGGATGAAGTTACAGGAGAATGGAGAAAGTTACACAATGCAGAGCTGCACGCATTATATCCTTCACCTGACATAATTAGGAACATTAAATCCAGACATTTGAGATGGGCAGGGCATGTAGCACATATGGGCGAATCCAGAAATGCATATAGAGTGTTAGTTGGGAGGCCAGAGGGGAAAAGACCTTTGGGGAGGCCGAGACGTAGATGGGAAGATAATATTAAAATGGATTTGAGGAAGGTGGGATATGATGATAGAGACTGGATTAATCTTGCTCAGGATAGGGACCAATGGCGGGCTTATGTGAGGGCGGCAATGAACCTCCGGGTTCCTTAAAAGTAAGTAAGTAAGTAAGTAAGTAAGTAAGTAAGTAAGTAAGATATTTCAGAGGTTGGGGAGAGAAAACTCCAGCAATGAAAAATATGTCCATTAGTCCATCAACACGACATTAATAACAAGACTGTCTTCGACATATTTTATGTATGATAACATTGTAATCATATGGAAAAATAAACAAAGCCTATCCATTACTCATTAATGCACACAAGCAGAAATGCAAGTTTCCTGTGACACAGACAATTTACAGTTCATAACACCAACATAATAAATTACAGAAAATAGTTTGTTCATTACTTTCAACTTTAGTTCAGTGGAACAGAATGTGAAATGTATATTTCTTCACTAATTTTCATTATGCTGATTTTGTAAAACCAGTTTCTTCCAAACAGTCTGATTCAAATTCAGTATTATGACAGGCATCTTAAGTGACAGTTCATATACAAGGTAAGTCCAAAAAGTATCCAGCCTTTTTTAATATCTCGAGAACTGGTTGTGTGGCCTTGGCATAACTTGGTATGCCAATCAAAGCCAAATATGTGAACAGTCACATTCCTATGGGGCTACTCAGCCAGCAGTGAAGTATCAATGACTGAGCTAGTGTACTCTTATGACAGTTGCATTCAGAGTTCCTGAGTAAGTTGATCAACAAATTTGTATTACGCTTTCCTTTCAACTTAGACATTCTTCCACACAAATTATTCGAATGATTAAGATGGCTTTCGGGATAAGTGAATGAGTCAGGCTCAGAAAAAATTGTGGTACCAGCACTTCACAGATGGCCAGGAATCACCTAAGCAATCCATGATTTAGAAGCCTTTAACAAACAGAACACATGAAGGTACTGAATTGTGTGCAGACTGCAATCAACAAAAATCGATGTTTTATAGTGAAAGAATTGAAAGATCTGGGGATTCCACGGACAATTGTTTTAGATGTGGCAGTAAAATTCGTTCTGCAACTCCTCTTACAAGAGGAGGAGGAATTTTGTGCTAAAATTGCACAGGACTTGCTTCAAACTGTCAACAATGACTCTCATTTCCTCCAGATGGTCATAACCAGAGATGAATCATGGGTCTACAGTTATGACCCTGAAATAAAGGTCATATCTTTCTAATAGTAGACACCTATATCTCCACTTCTGAAAAAGGCAAGGCAAAATTGGTGTAACGTTTTGTTGACTTTTGTCATGAAGCTGTTTTCCACCTCGAGTGATGAACTTCTGAACACAAAAATACGGGAGACTTGGTCGACAAATTTGAGCCAATTTTTTTGGAGGTAGGAAGCCTGGATTAATCTATGCAATGGTTTACATTTATAATATAAAACTACCAATTTAATCACAATATAAATATGATTTAGAACGCAATATTGAGTACAATAATATTAAAACTGTACATATTTATACTTTTAACTTATTTAATTTATAAAGATGCTGTATACAACATTTAATTTTATTTTCCTCTTTACAAACATATGCACATACAGTTACACCAACGATTACAGAATCACCAGAACTGAATTGTATTAATTGGTACCTACTGCTATCAATGTCAGTTTATATCTAAATATATTTTGCGGGTTTTATCATTATATTACATAAAAAATTAGTGATCATGATTGATCAAGAAAAATGTGGGAGAAATAGGAAACCAATATGGGAGCCAGAAGGATCAAAAAAGTTTAGTTCAAATATGGAAGTTCCTGGAAAATATGGAAGAGTTGGTCACTATTTCTATCAGGAGGATGTTTCTTAAGGCTAGATAATAAACAATACATCCAAGTTATTTGCTTGCTGATGGATGCAATAAGAAAAAATGGCCTAACAGCTGTGGGCAAGTGGTGACTGGTAGATTTATCATGACAAGTATATATTCTTCACATCTCATGTAGGAATTTCTGGCAAAACATCACATCACCCAGGTGTGTCAGCTCCAGTACAGCCCAGATTTTGCTCCCTGTAACATCTGTTTTTTAGGGGGATTGGGGGGGGGGGAGAAATCTGAAAGTGCTGTCGAAAGGGAGGAGACTGCAGACGAGTTTAAGAACACAATGAGACAGTTGAAGGAGAAATTTTACAAACTGTTTTGAAAAGTAGAAGGAACACTAGAATAAAATGTCTTGAGGTCAGAAGTGAAGTAGTTTGAAAGAGACTAAGATGCTATTATCCTAGACAGGTTACCTTTTTTAAACATTAAATGGCTAGTTATACTTTCTGGGCAGTTTCACAGGAACTGGTTTCCAAAAGAGACAGACAGGTTACATCTACAAACCTCTGCACTGCATTTCACTAGAAGACAGTAAGTGAACTTGTCCAGCAGTGTTGTTCCTGTCTGACTTTGCAGATAGGCTTGGTCTTCGTATACAGGCTGAGAGGCTGGCGATACCTCCTTCACACCTGCAAAATGATAAATACAGAAAATAATATTGAAGCACATCCAAAACAGTAACACAGTGAATTACGAATGAACACATTTAATTTCAACATTATTGTGGACCTAAAAACATATAAGAAATTCTACTCACCTGACATTATCATACCACGAACAGCTGACCAATCAATGAGCAGCCTTTCCAATGCCCTTCTGCTAAATCGGGGAGGCTCCAAGTCATGATCAGGCACATCTGGTTCTGAAATTATTAATTTCGTTCTACTACAATATACTAATTAAATATTAAATAATTAAAAACTCTCGCATGTAACATAGACTGGATGGTTAATCTCCAATGTTTTCAGACATGCTCATTTAAACTTTCTGGATTCTGCTAGCCTGTTGGTTCGAATTTTCATTCTGGTAGGAGAATCAATAAAACACAATTTGTTACTCCTGATGACAGGATAACAGGCGAGGATGGGAATTAGTTGAATTTCTCTTACTATGCACACAGTCAAAGGCAGCGGTCATCAGCACAGTGCACCCTCAGGCTAGCGTCTCTTACCCGCAGATAAGAGATGCACTAGTGTGCATTGGTGGCTGCTGGCAGGTATGCTTTCTCCCTCTCTCTTCTGCACGACGGTGCATATTCCAATACATTCCTTACCCGTTACCATTACAGTGAGTGCTGACAACCACTGGTCTAAGGGGAGATTCCGACATAACCTCAGAAACAGTTCCTTTGTAAGAATATATTTAACCGTTTTCTCTCTGAATATAGCACTTAAATTTAATTTAACAGTTACCACAAAATTCACAGTTCACAGGCGAGGATAAGCATTGGCACTTACTATATATTTTTTATGTGGGAGACTGAAAGAGATTTTTATTGTGCAGATTTCATTACATCATACGAACGTGTGGTCACAAGTAGCAAACTTAGATTAATATATGTAGTATGTGAGGTTAATTAAGTTCGTTGTAAAAAAAATAACGGATAAATCGCAATATAGCGAACGCCAGTAAGGGATTCGACATAACACTCGCCTATCACGTAGCGTGTCTGGTGAGCTAGTAGGGGAAAAGTGGAAGGGGTCATGGGCGGAGCTTCTACGTTCGCTATATTGCGATTTGCCCAAAATAACATTTATATGTAATGACAACTGTCATGCATCTTGGGGTCTTGCTGTAACGGACATTTACTGTATACTATGCGAGTTTTCCAATATATTTCCTAATCATTATGCAGCACTGAACAAACCTAAGTCTGATGATGGTGTCTTTCTGCTTGAGGCTGATGCACTTCTGGGTCTTGCAGCACGATACTGTCGCTGCTCTACAGACTGTCGTCCTACTGTCTGAACCAGGAACAGGAGAATACTCTCACCTCTGAAAAAGAAATGTAAGGGGGTGTTAAAAATTGTTTACTCTAAAAATAAATTTGGCTTCAAAAGGAGTCCACAATAAATGAATTAATTAATTAATGACGAGGTAAATAAATAAATAAACAAAAAAAAAAAAAAAAGAAAATAAAAAACAAAATTACATAAAAAATAGATAAAAACAAAGAAATAAATAAAAATTAAAATAAAAAGTATCATAAGTTTGAAACATTACATATTTCACGCATCTTGCAACAATTTGAATCATTTTGTGAATGATATTACTGACATTATTAACTTATTTATTAAAATCGTTTTTTGAATTATACAAAAATATTTTTAAATAGATTATAAATTATATGGTTTAAGTAGATATAAGTAATTAATTTTCCAGAAATTTATGTAAAATAGCTATATCAATATTGTAATCATTTTCTATTCATCAACATAAATATTTAAAATTAACATGATGTTAAAATGTGTTTTGAGCTTTGTTTTGGTTCACTCGCTCAAAAATAACTAATGATAAGATGCCAATTCTAAAGTGAGGCACTATGTGCTAAGGATAGTGGGAACTGCGACTTAGAAAAAATTTGCACAAAAAAAAAAAAGAGCAGAAATAATTGTACACATAATTAATTCCTCCAAATCATAGTGGTCTAGGGACAAAATGAGCATCTTATTTTATTTAACTCTTCATTTTAAGTAAAAAATAATCTAAAATAGCAACACTAGAAGATTTCAGAATCATTTCATGTTTTTGATTTCAAATAAAGACAATGTTTTACTGAAAATTATTATATTTCGTATGCATCAGCCCCAGATAAACTCGTGGAACAAAATGTATCCAACAGTTTAGGAGAAATCACTGTACAGCTGGACGGATAGATAGACAGTCAGATGGTAAGAATAAAACCAATCTTTTGGATCAGAATGTTGAAAATATGTATTTCTACGAATACCTCAAAATCGATTTTTTGCAGCATCACAATATTTTTATAATGAGAAATTGAACACTACTAGTAACTTTCACCATAACAAAGTATGTGCATTGTTTTTCTACTGTACCTGCTATTGGGGTGAGAAACAAGATCGGTATCAGTGACGAGCTTGCACAGCAGTTCATAGCGGGCCGTCTGCTGGCCCATGATCAATGCCTTACATTTGCATTTCTCCCAGCAGTCGCAGTATGCTGTGGGTGATGTGCGCTTCAATTTGCAGTCGTGTCCTTTGTGACAAACCTTGGCACACTCCGTACAGCAACACAAGGAACCAGTCAGACCACATGTGCGGCACTCAAAGATATCCTGAAAATTAAGAAAATCAATTGTAACTCATGTATATTACACCAAAATACTAACATGTTTTGTAATTCCTATTTGTTATATAACTCTTCAATATATTTTAAGGCATGTCCTAATAACATCGGCCTGCAAACCCACTTATGTTGATTCTACCTAGATAGAGAAGCTTCCAGTTATTAGAGGGACAAATGACTTACTTACTTACAAATGGCTTTTAAGGAACCCGCAGGTTCATTGCCACCTTCACATAAGCTTGCCATCGGTCCCTATCCTGTGCAAGATTAATCCAGTCTCTATCATCATATCCACCTCCCTCAAATCCATTTTAATATTATCCTCCCATCTACGTCTCGGCCTCCCTAAAGGTCTTTTTCCCTCCGGTCTCCCAACTAACACTCTATATACATTTCTGGACTCGCTCATACGTGCTACATGCCCTGCCCATCTCAAATGTCTGGATTTAATGTTCCTAATTACGTCAGGTGAAGAATACAATGTGTGCAGTTCTACGTTGTGTAACTTTCTCCATTCTACGATGAAAGAGTGGACTTCAGTCCTACGTTCATAGACATCTATGACATAGTGGAGAGGGCGGCCACTAGAGGGAACCCAAGAGTTGGAACTTAATCTGAGACGATTCTGTCCGGCGCCGGGGTGGGTATCCGGTGTGGCTTAGTGGATAAAGCATCAGCACGTAGAGCTGAAAACCCGGGTTCAAATCCCGGCGCTGGAGGGAATTTTTCTCCGTTCTATTACTCTTTCATCATATGATGACACAGAATATCTGCATGGAAATATCATATGTACTTCGGTACATTAAAATAATATATATGATATGCATAAATCACTTCGTGATTTAAGACAGCGCTTATTCTGTCGGATCCCGACCAACTAGTCACTCATAACGAGTGCACCTCAGCACATGTGTGGACTTCAGTCCTACGTTCATAGACATCTATGACATAGTGCAGAGGACGGCCACTAGAGAGAACCCAAGAGTTGGAACTTAATCTGAGACGATTCTGTCTGGCGCCGGGGTGGGTATCCAGTGTGGCTTAGTGGATAAAGCATCAGCACGTAGAGCTGAAAACCCGGGTTCAAATCCCGGCGCCGGAGGGAATTTTTCTCCGTTCCATTACTCTTTCATCGTATGATGACACAGAATATCTGCATGGAAATATCATATGTACTTCGGTACATTAAAATAATATATAAAATAATATATATTTCTCCATTCTGCTATAATATTGACTATAATATTAAAATAATATGACTGACTATATATGCTATTTTTTGTGGAATTACATTTGCAACCTTGGTCTTTGTTGCACTGTATCTACTAAGATAAAAACCGTATTTTCTCGAATACTCCAAGTACTTTTTATTTTCCGAAATAAAGTAAAAAATATGGGTACGCGGCTTATTTGAAATGGAGTTTGCAATATTGCCCAATTTTTCTCCTACACAACTCCTAAGGTGGTAGTGCATCCATTAACTTCACACATGGGCATTTCAATTGTCAACATTGTTAAATGGCTTTGGATTAGCAATACAAGTGTCAGAATCAGGTTCTACAGTTTGCGCATCTTATACATTCAATTCTGAAAATGAGTACCGCTAACGATATGAGATTGCAATCCTTTACTTACAGAAAATAAAAAAACATAAAATTATCAAAGATGTGGAGGAACACAGAAATCATGACGCATGCTATAAATGTTGCAGAATATCGTGTAATCAGCACAACAACTGATGTGTGCAGTGCGTGAGCATAAAATGGGTTTGAAATGCGTCCTGTTCCAGAATAAAATTTATTTATTTATTGTTAACTGAACTTGAAGTATGCACATTGATTAAACAATAATCTGTGATACAGCTTCTTATAGCAGAAGGTACTAGAAGGCACAAAACTTGCAAAAATGTATTCAAGAACAAGCAAAAAAAAATATAACGTCAATTGTATGAATTGTAGGCTTTTGGGTATTCTGGGGCCTGGAACTTTGCATTTCCAGCATTTTAGAACTACATACAGATTCCATCATCGGGGCAAATAGGGAAGACCAGAGGGGTTCACACTAATCAGGCATAACAAGTCCAACAGAGCAGGCATGAATTCAGATAAAATACCGATTTGTATGCTGTTCCCTTTCCTAGTAGTTTTATATTTACGAAAACCATTATTAAAAATTTGTATAGATGTTAAAAGGGTTACAACGAAATCGTGAACAAATTTATTTCTCTCTTTCCAAATAACAAGGAGTAATATCAACGATATGCATAACTCTTCTTTGTGTGATATTAACATTATTGTTTCATATTTTTGTTTTTGTCCAATGGCAGGGCCGTAACTTTACCATTATTTGCACCAACTCTATAAACATGCTCAGAGGTGTTTCTAATGCTGAGAAGCATAGTCACTCAATTCGTCAGAGATTATCCATAGTGTGTCACAGGTGGTGGTGGGTCTACACTGCACTTATTTGCCCATTACAAGCCATAAATTTAGGGTGGAGCCGGATTTGAACCAGGTCCCCTAGCCTTATAAGATGTTGTAGAGCTCCATTTTCTCGCCAATAAAGATATGTGAATAATAAAATGTTCTTTAGATAAGACAGATAAACTACTTCTTGTTTTCGGTTCTAAAATAGGCCCAAACCTTTCAAGAACATAATCTGCTAAAGTTGGCGTAATTCAAAAACTTTCACAAAATTGAGATAAATTGAGGTCATGGGAATTTATCCTGTTTTATATAGTGTTTTCTTGGATTGTTTGTTACTTGAATTGAAATGTTTAATGGTAAATTTTCTCTTCTTATTATATTTGTTCTCCAAATTACTTTGAATCCAAAGCAAAAATATACTAATAAATTTAATCCTATAATTGTTTTTTTTTAAAGATGGGACATGACAGTTAAGCGGCTGAGCTTGGAACTACAGTGCCATGTTGCCAATATGGACTATCACGCTGCCAGCTGATGGACTCTAGCAATTGTCGTTAAGATGGCTGAAGTTAAAACATTCATTGACAATTGACGCGAAGGTAAGAAAACAATACAAAAATCGACAGAGAATGAAAGACGAAACGTACCAATGCTAACATTGTGTGCACAATAAATGTCGCCAAGATAGCTTTAAGCACTCGCCACGTGGAAACTGTAAATTTGGCAACTGAATAGTTGTTATCATAGCAACAGGCCTGCCACGCTATGTGACATTCAGTTGTTTTTCCGATCACAACGCTCCTGTCATGTCCCATCTTTCAAAAAAACAAGTATAATAGCAAAGAGACCTGGTTCTTTGGAAAAATCCCATTCACATTTCAGCATAATTATGTCTCTTGCATTTTTCAAAATTTTCGTAATGGTGGAACAAAAGGAATAATGTATTTGAAAAGTTTCCTCTACTTTTCTTTTTTCACATTTCACTTCACAAAGGAGTTTTGAAAAGTTATAGTGGAATAGAAACTGCAATAAAAAGTGCAAACAGAAAAGTGAAAAATTCATTGGTGGAATAGGCTCCTCGATGACGAAAACATGTTCTTTCTGTGTACAATTCAAATTCAATTTCCTGTAGTATCACAATACAGATTTCATTATGATATGAGCGCAATTTTAGCAAAGAAAACAGATTTCGAAATACAGAAATATGGTTTTACGGATTTTATGGGTTTGTTCCTTCTCCTTTTAATATTATCCTCCCATCTACGTCTCAGCCTCCCTAAAGGTCTTTTTCCCCTCCAGTCTCCCAACTAACACTCTATATGCATTTCTGGATTCGCCCATACGTGCTACATGCCCTGCCCATCTCAAACGTTTGGATTTAATGTTCCTAATTATGTCAGGTGAAGAATACAATGCGTACAGTTCTGTGTTGTGTAACTTTCTCCATTCTCCTCTAACTTCATCCCGCTTAGCCACAAATATTTTCTTAAGCACCTTATTCTCAAACACCCTTAACCTATGTTCCTCTCTCAGAGTGAGAGTCCAAGTTTCACAACCATACAGAATAACCGGTAATATAACTGTTTTATAAATTCTAACTTTCTGATTTTTGGACAGCAGACTGGATGATAAGAGCTTCTCAACCGAATAATAACACGCATTTCCCATATTTATTCTGCGTTTAATTTCCTCCTGAGTGTCATTTATATTTGTTACTCTTGCTCCAAAATATTTGAATTTTTCCACCTCTTCGAAGGATAAATCTCCGATTTTTATATTTCCATTTCATACAATATTCTGGTCACAAGACATAATCATATACTTTGTCTTTTCGGGATTTACTTCCAAACCGATCGCTTTACTTGCTTCAAGTAAAATTTCCGTGTTTTCCCTAATCGTTTGTGTATTTTCTCCTAACATATTCACGTCATCCGCATAAACAAGAAGCTGATGTAACCCGTTCAATTCCAAACCCTGCCTGTTATCCTGAACTTTCCTAATGGCATATTCTAGAGCGAAGTTAAAAAGTAAAGGTGATATTGCATCTCCCTGCTTTAGCCCGCAGTGAATTGGAAAAGCATCAGATAGAAACTGACCTGTATGGACTCTGCTGTATGTTTCACTGAGACACATTTTAATTAATCGAACTAGTTTCTTGGGAATACCAAATTCAATAAGAATATCATATAATACTTCCCTCTTAACCGAGTCATATGCCTTTTTGAAATCTATGAATAACTGATGCACTGTACCCTTATACTCCCATTTTTTCTCCATTATCTGTCGAATATGAGGTATGAGGTGGGGTATGATGATA
Source organism: Periplaneta americana (assembly GCF_040183065.1). Classification (NCBI taxonomy): domain Eukaryota; kingdom Metazoa; phylum Arthropoda; class Insecta; order Blattodea; family Blattidae; genus Periplaneta; species Periplaneta americana. The sequence goes on from NC_091119.1 coordinate 33,515,840, forward strand.
GAGACTGGATTAATCTTGCACAGGATAGGGACCGATGGCGGGCTTATGTGAGGGCGGCAATGAACCTTTGGGTTCCTTAAAAGCCATTTGTAAGTAAGTAAGTTCCTTCTCCTAGCAAAACTTCATCCATATACAATGAGCACTCCGTTACCTGGTTGATGTGTTCTGCTCCAGTCCATGTGAAACTACATGTATCGTTACAGCAAATGACATGGAGGGGTGAATCATCAGGACTAGAGCCAGGAGGGTACACCATGGCAGCGACTGCCGCTGCTTTACGTTGCTGTTGTGCAGAATCGGTGCTTGAGGAAACACCACTGGCCTGCTGCTCAGGGGCAGACACCGACGTTGCAACTGCTGTGGGACTTGATGGTGGTGACGAAACTTCATCTGCTACTCGCTGGATTGTCTCTAACAGCGTCAACGCTGCTGCATATGCGCGTGATGCCACGGCCAGCATGAAAGGTGTCTGTCCTTGTGCGTCTCTGTAATTGTAACACACCATATCATCGCTGTAAAACTTGAGGGATGGGACAGCATACATACTAGCATAGAAAGGACTAAGGTTATCATTCCGTTCACGATAGTATCCACACCTGTGGAGTAAAAACGCATCTGGCCGCGAAACCAGGTGGCCTGGGTTCGATTCCCAGTCGGGGCAAGTTATCTGGTTGAGGTTTCTTCCAGGGTTTTCCCTCAACCCAATATGAGCAAATGCTGGGTACCTTTCAGTCATGGACCCCGGACTCATTTCACTGGCATTATCACCTTCATCTCATTCAGATGCTAAATAACCTAAGGTGTTGATATAGCGTCGTAAAATAACCTACTAAAAAATTTACGACAGTTGTAGTTAAAATAGAAGTTTCAACAAGACAACTACAGTGCTATTTTTAAGATATCCAATAGTCTGCAGACAGTTTGCATAGAAGTGGAGACACTTCCTAGGGGAAACATGTGGCATACTTTTTTAAGCACTAACACACATTTTGATCACAGAAGAAATACTGAAATCAGAAGTAAACACTGAAATACTGAAACAATTGTCTTTAGAGACAATTAATATTAGGTACCCTCCACAAAACTGGCTTCATTTATACACCGACGGATCCTTGATCTCCAGAGAACAAGGTGCCGGTGCAGGTGTTACGTGCTGTCTCTTCTCACTTTATAGATCTCTTGGATATGGAACAACAAGTTTTGATGGTGAAATCATTGCAATAAGTGAAAGTCTCAGGAATCTTCTATGCCACATCAATAAATTTAGGAATGCAGTTAAATTGTCAGACTCCAAAGCAGCTATTCTATCAATAGTCTCTAAACACACACCTTCATCTCAAACAGCAGAAATAACTAAAATGCTCTCTCAATTATTATCACTCAATAAAAGAATTGTATTCCAATGGATACCATCTCATTGTGGAATCCTGGGAAACGAGAATGCAGATGCTTTAGCAAAGAAGGGCAGCACTGCTACTTACAGACCTGTTACTAAATCTACGTATTACTCTGTGAAAAGATTTATTAACTCTACATACTTAGACTTCAACAAACAAAATTTGATAACACAATCCCAAGGGAAAAAATGGAACTCTCTGCATCAAAATCCACAGTTAATTCCCGATTTACCACGAAAATCGTCTGTAGCTGCATTTAGATTGGCAACAGGCCATGATTGTTTGGCCAAACACCTGCATAGAATTGGAATATATCAGTCCCCTAACTGCCCATTGTGCAACTCAAACCAAGAAATGGATTCGGAACACCTCAAAATCTGTGCTTCAGTGGCTGGTCATGATAATATCTTTGAAAAATATTGGAGTGCAAGAGGTCAAATGACTTTATTGTCAAACGCCTGGCATTAGAAAACAACAACATTTTGATCACACTCTGAAGAAATCAGTGTATTATTAAGTCATGTGTTATTGGTGGTAGTGATAGTGATGGTAATAAAGACAGTGCTGGTGGTGGTGGTGGCAGCAGCAGCGTTTAATGATGCTGCAGTTTTTTTAATTGGTATATTATATGATGCTTTCAACTGCTATGTTTATCTAGTATCTGATTGTGGGTGATATCAACGTGATAATGCCAGTGATGTGAGTCCAGGATCCAATGCCAAAAGTTACCCAGCATTTCTTCTTAATGGGCTGAGGGAAAACCCTGTAAAAAAAAAAAACCTCAACCTGGTAACTTGTCCCAACCAGGATTAGAACCCGGGTCGACTCATTTCATGGAACTACAGATGTTATTCAGCATCAATATTTAACGTGAGAAATAGTAAACAGAGATATGCAACACCATCGTTGGGAAAATGGAGGTTAGTATGAAAACCGAAGTATAGATACATTAATCAGTTGTATTTAATTGAGGATCTGCCACTATTTCACAAACATCACAGAATATCGACAGAAGCAGAAATGAAATCCTGAAGCAGAACTGCCAGCACGACTCGAAACTGAGTTAAAAATGAAAGAACAGAGAAAACAGTGAATCAAAAGCCAATAAACGAATTATAGAAGAATGGACATACCATGTATCAGAAGAAAAAACATACGCAGGTCATGGAAATACGTGATGAAGGGAGAATAGAAAGAGGAAGATCTAGAATTAAGCAGCCACCAGCGATGTATGCAATGAGGGGGGAAAAGAATTGGCCACTCTACCCCATCAAGTTACAGCGAGATCAGAATATGTGCGTCAGATACGTGTGCAACATCCGACGATATGATCACATATCACCGTCCTTCACAAGTATTTCGTGGCTCTGACTTAAAGAACGCAGAACTTTACACTCTTTGTCTTTACTCTTTAGAATTCTGCACACTTCAACACCAAATTACCTTTCGTCTCGTTTCTCTTATCTATACTCTAAACACGATGTAAATACCAGATCACTTATCTGTGGCGCGTTAAGTATACCTCTTCATAGAACATCTCGTTATTCATCATCTTTTACAGTATCCATCTTGCAACAATGGAATTCCCTGTCACAAAGTATTAGGGGCTGCAAGACAATAAACACTTTTAAAAACGCTTAAAAGATAACCTTCTTAGCATTTCACTCCAATCATACTGACTTAAACTATCTCTGTCTACATTGTTACTCCTTCCTTTAGACATGCATCCTGATAGTGCTGTATTTTCAAAATTGTCTCATAATAATCTCTTTCTATTATCTAACATTATTTGAAATATATTAACATTCTATGTATTTTAGCTTAATTCTGCTATATAGTTTGTATTTCAGTGTTTAATTAATAGTTCATAGTATTTTGTTGTTTAATTCGTAAATAACTCTTGTATACATGTAGCTCTTATCTAAATCAAATTGTTGAATTCTTTGTAAGTTCATACATATGTACGTATGTATACTTTTTTGCTGGTTGAGTGGAAGAGAAGGTCTTACAGCCTTAACTCTGCCAGCTAAAATAAATTATTATTATTATTATTATTATTATTATTATTATTATTATTATCTCCTGGTTTAATTGTTCATGAGCGATGCTTTATTGGTGTCACTTATAGGTTCTAACCTGTCTTCGGACAGTTGACTAAACAATAACTACTCAGTTTTTCAGGTAAATAAACTACACACAAAGAAGTTGACACTCACTTTGCACTAAGCAGTTCGTTTAAGTGTGGGTTCAGAGCAGGGCTATCACACATTAAGCGGAGTGCCATCAGTGCGTTGTTCTTGCGCTCTGTTGGATCCACTACATATGAATTGCTATTTGCTACACCAGAACCAGAACCTGCAAAGTAAAACAAATTTGTCATACATTAAAGTTATGTATTTTCATTTCTTGATGTTTCTAAATAATGATTACATTGTGTCCAATGTATGTGGTCAGAATTCTAGGTTTTGTTTTTGGCTACCTGTTGAGGTGACACCACAGTCTAGTATATACAGTCACGAAGCTCAATACGTAGTAAATTTGCACCATAGATAGTTGCTAACCACTAGGATCGCTAATATCGCCTCATTACAGACAATACGAAATAGTACCGGCACAGTCTATTGTTCCTAGCACCTTCACAACTCAAGTTTCGTGACTGTATATACTAGACTGTGGTGACACACTGTTCAGGACTCAGAGTTCGACCTTCAAAGATGGGGAAGGTAGGGACAGAAAAGAGGTAGTCCCAAGAGATTGAGCAAAGATTTAAACAGTTGGTTCTGTGTTATGTCTTACAGAAAAAAGAAAGTTTTGGTTTGAGAGTAACTTGAGTACCGTATAACAGTATTAATGTTAAGAATTTCAGAAAAATTTGTGTTATAAGACACAATTTCGTAATTATTTATTTTTCAATATACTGTATATCAATAGTCACTTAAATCCATAATATCCATAATATCGTGAGATCTATTAGGAATGACGTGTATAAAGGTACAGTCACACGTCGCTACTTTTGCAGCGATGCAGTACAAAAAACTGCGCAACTCTTGTACTGCAACATGTGAACAATGGTGCAACCCGAAAAGTAGCGGTTGCCGAACCTGCTGCCCGCTACTTTTCCATGCTGCGCACAACTTAAAAGTAGCGACGTGTAAACAGGGTTCTCAGGGTTGCAGCCGCAGCATTTTTGTTATCAGTTTGTTGAAACTTTTGCTGCAGTTGCAACCAGTGTTACCACCCAAATGTGCCAATGATACTTTTATTGTTTGGATATATATTAATGTTAGATGTGATGAAAATAAATTATTTGTAACAGTTATTAAATACACAACACAGTCTGAGCATATTTGCTGACGATATAATTCACTTTTTTAATTTTCTGTAGCGTAGTTTCAAACAGGAGGGTTGCTAACATTGATTACGTGAATATACTGTTGATTATCATTTAAGTATATAGGCGTTTTTAAAAGCTTTATAGTAAAAATAATGTCAATTTCTGAATACTAGATACAACAGAAAAGCAAATAATAGATAAGGAAGCTTTCGCATGAGTTTCTTAATAATGCGAACATAACCACAAAATGTATATTGAGAAGTCAACACGGAGATGGGAACCTGCAGCAAGACTGCGGCTGCAAAAGTAGCGCCTTGCGTGTGAACAGACTCGCAACCTCCAGTTGCAACTTTTGCTGCACTCGGGTTGCGCAGCACGAAAAGTAGCATGCAGTGCGCTACTTCTGGCTTACGTGTGAACACGACACGCAACTTTTGCAGCTGCAGTATAAAAGTAGCACTGCAAAAGTAGTGACGTGTGACTATACCTTAACTCGAGTGAAAAGGTTGTAAAGTAAGAAGCATGTCAATTGTATACATTCCACACATTCTTCTGTGTGGTAAAACTGAGATCTGAACAGGAGTTTTCGCAGAAAAAAATATATATCTAATAGCTTCTGATTCATCAATACACAAAGAAAAGAAAATATCCTTACAAGAAATAATATAATATAGTACACATTTGAAAAATCTCAAAATGTGGGGTAGAATCTCTACATGTAGTTACAAATTCTAGAGATTTAATTGTATCCTTTGCTTTCACTGCACTTGAGGCCAAAATGAAATTGTGACTATTGAATACTTACTTACTTATGGCTTCTAAGGAACCCTCATTTCCTCCCTCACATAAGCCCGCCATCGGTCCCTATCCTACGCAAGATTAATCCAGTCTCTACCAACATATCCCACCTCTCTCAAATCCATTTGAATATTATCCTCCCATCTATGTCTCAGCCTCCTCAAAGATCTCTTTCCCTCTGGCCTCCCAACTAACACTCTATATGCATTTCTGGATTCACTCATACGTGCTACATGCCCTGACCATCTCAAATGTCAGGATTTAATGTTCCTAATTATGTCAGGTTATCTTGGAGCAACAGTAACAAATATACATGATACTCGGGAGGAAATTAAACACAGAATAAATATGGGAAATGCGTGTTATTATTTGGTTGAGAAGCTTTTATCATCCAGTCTGCTGTCAAAAAACCTGAAAGTTAGAATTTATAAAACAGTTATATTACCGGTTGTTCTTTATGGTTGTGAAACTTGGACTCTCACTTTGAGAGAGGAACATAGGTTAAGGGTGTTTGAGAATAAAGTTCTTAGGAAAATATTTGGGGCTAAGAGAGATGAAGTTATAGGGGAATGGAGAAAGTTACACAACACAGAACTGCACGCATTGTATTCTTCACCTGACATAATTAGGAACATTAAATCCAGACGTTTGAGATGGGCAAGGCATGTAGCACGTATGGGCGAATGCAGAAATGCATATAGAGTGCTAGTTGGGAGGCCGGAGGGAAAAAGACCTTCAGGGAGGCCGAGACGTAGATGGGAAGATAATATTAAAATGGATTTGAGGGAGGTGGGATATGATAGAGAATGGACTAATCTTGCTCAGGATAGGAACCAGGATAGGGCGGCAATGAACCTCCGGGTTCCTTAAAAGCCAGTAAGTAAGTAATTATGTCAGGTGAAGAATACAATGCGTGCAGTTCTGCGTTGTGCAACTTTCTTCATTCTCCTGTAACTTCATCCCTCTTAGCTTCAAATATTTTCCTAAGCACCTTATTCTCCAATACCCCCTCTCTCCTCTCTTAAAGTGAGAGTCCAAGTTTCACAACCATACAGAACAACTGGTAATAGAATTGTTTTACAAATTCTAACTTCCAGCTTTTTGAGAGCAGACTAGAGGACAAAAGCTTCTCAACTGAATAATAACAGGCATTTCCCATATTTATTCAGCATTTAATTTCGGATTTCGTAATAAGTTGTTTTTATGATGATTGGTTTCTTAACCCTTTGCCCACCCCTTAACTGTCTGCGACTGTTTATGCAATATATTCGCGTTACCCTTCATATCTGGAGTGACTACTGAATACAGTGCTAAAATCTTTTCTCCAAGGAATTTTCTCCTGTCTCCAAATTATATAAACATTTAACTTAGCTACAATTAAATATATAAGCGCTTGTAAACCATTCCCTTACAGCCAGGTCCTCTTACATAAATTACAGTACATAAAACAATAACTGTTTTACAATAAAATCAAACATACTGCTCGTTGTGGGTTTCATATTCGGTGTGCTGGAGGCTCCAAGGCCCATGAGGCTGTCTTCATCACCAGAAGTGGGGTCAAATGTCTCTGGTGGCCAGCTCAGAGTTGGAATGGCTTCATCTGCCAAAGGCTGATGTGCTCCTCCTTCCACACCCAAGTCACGTTCTGGAGACAATGATTTATATTGTTTAGAAGTACCTAAAACGTATAATATTCACACATTTACTTATACAGTGATCACTCTGACCCATTTCATTACTCAGGAAGTATAAAATGCATAAATTACAAAGGGTAACCTGAAAATTATGCCTTCAATATTAGCTGTCATTCTCTCTGATTCTAAAGCAGCATTATATGCAATAAATTCATATAAAATGATGTCAATCCAAATTAAAGAATGTCACAAAATGATCTAACAACTTCAAAAACTACGGAAAAGAATTCAATTGCAATGGATATCTGCACATTGCGGAATTGCTGGAAATGAAACTGCTGACTTTCTTGCCAAAAAAGGATCCAATTTAATTCAGAATACAAATACAAGCCTACCTTTTACATCCATCAAAAGACTAATTAAAAATAAATATAAAATCAAGCAAAACCAAGCACTATGTACCAAAGCCAAAGATAAAAAAAATAGAGCATTTTAATAAAAAAAAAAAAAAAAACAGAAATTATTCCAGAAATCCCACGTAAATCTGCAGTAGCAAAATTCAGACTGCTTACAGAACACGATTATTTGGCCAAACACTTGAATAAAACAGGAATTTACACAAATCCAAATTGCCCTCTATGCAACAAAGAAGAAGAAATGACTGAAGATCATCTCATAACCTGTGAAGTTCTACCTGATGGATCCGCCACAGAGAAATATTGGAGAGCAAGAACACTAATGGCTTCGTTGCCAAAGCCCGGCATTAGATAACAACAACATATTAGCTGGTATGCATAAAGTTGATGTAAATGCTATTGCTAAGATTTTAGTAATATATACTATGGTCTTTATGTATAAAAACCCATAGTAAATTCTTTCCTGCATAGCATAAAGTTGATCTGGAAGGCCTGTTTAGCTTATGCTAGAATTTGTAGTTTAAACCACTATTTATATGCATAACAAGAAGTATATACTGGGTGTTCATTTCAAAGTGTGTCATGACGTCACTGTTGTTGGGTCACCGATTTGAAGCGAGTTTCAGCTTATATGTTAGAGAAGTTGCCTATTATTTAAGGCGTTCTTCAATCTGAACTTGAGAACGTGTACGGTATAACTTGAACGTCGTAGCAACAGATGGCGGTCTGTACGGTCTGTGTGCTACCATAACCTCTTTCGAACTGTGTTTTGCGCCGGCAAGTCGTACGCAGGTATTTGTTATCATCGGTTGCGTACGGTAACATTCCACAACACAAATCAAATGCTCCGTGTCCATGTTGACCGTCGAAGTTAATGTCAACAAATACGTAAGTAATCGTCTTAACCCTCTCCCCATATCCCGACAGTACGTATTTCCAAACAGTTCACATTCCTGCCACTACCGGCGTTACCGTACGTATCGGTACGTACTCTTCAGAATGAACGCCGTACTTGCTAGGCAACTTCTCTGTCTCTTAGGTTATACACCTCTGCGAAAGTGTAGGAAGATTGAATTCTCTAGGCTCATCAGATAGCCACATGACGGCATACAGCGAGCCATGACACTTTTGAACTGAACACCCAGTATAGTTTGACAACTTCAAGTGAAACCCCGTAAAACACGCCAACTTCTGGAATATCTCTTTCTTTCTTCTCTCTCCCTCACTCCTCGACATTCAGTCACCAATCACCACGTAAATATCTGAGAGGGTGTGTGTGGGCATCGCGACCAATAGAAGAACCACTCTCCAGTATTACCACAAGAACGGATTCTTCATTTTTGCCTCTACTGTCGGCTAGGAAGGTTCCATTATGCTAGCATTGCAGGCAACTAGTCTACCTTTTAATGCTTTTGTTAGCAGGTTTGACAAACTGTGAGTAGACCAGCAAGTACATAGTGCATAGCGCTCTCTCCCTTCCCCCCGTACTTTCTCACTTGCTCCTCCCCAAGACAGCCAGCGCTCATGTAGTAACTCGGTCAGGGTTTCAGTTCGAATTGTCAATCTATACTTCTACATCTAAGTGTAAATTAAGAAAAATCGTAGTCTGCTCTGTTTGAGACTTTGTTAGCTCAGCACAAGCATTTGTACGGTTTAATATGTCAGAATTCATGCAAATTCGCGCTAGAAAATCCTGCAAGAAAAGACGAAAACAATCAGAACGTGATTATAAGAAGTTGTATAGGTTTTACAAGTAAAAAATGTTATATGATCAGTTTTTGTAATGTACTACCGAAATGTTGATGTTGAGATAACTGGAATTCTGTCAGTTGATTTTTGTTATTGTTATTTAAAATAATATACTTTTAACAAAATGATTCCCTGATGTATTTATAATACATTTAACTTACGTGAAAAAACACCGTGTGCGTACAATATTTTAGGTTGCGTGTAAATTTAATGACTAACATTTTGGACCTGTCTGATTTATGTCTGATTTTTACTTTACTTTACTTTTCATGTTATTTATTTTCCTCACAGTTTGCTTTTCGTCAATTTTTTTCCTGCTGTAAACTTCCGACTGAACTTTCATAGCCTGGATGAGTTTTTCTTCACCATATTTCTTGCAGCAGGAGTTTGCGATCTGTTTAATAATGTTGAGTATTCTTTCAATAGACTAACAAACACAGATGTTCTGATTCTCTCTCTTCCACACTTCCCATTTCGTCGTAATTGTCCCTTTTCTTGTTAAACTAACCAGATTTTTGAGGATAACAATCAATTTTCCCACCAAGAAATTAACATAAATACATGGAAGGCGAAAACTAACGAATCTTAGTGAATAAGCCCTAAGTACTGTCGATAATCGATATAATCGAATATTCTTGATAGGTTAGACTACTGCCGCGTAGTACATACTTCATAGTAGTAGTAGTATCAGGTTTATGCATACAAAACGAAGTATATACTTCTACTTCAAATATCTTCTACGGTCAAAGCAAACGGTAATACTACAACTTTATGCATTCCACCCATTGTCTATCTTTCCTGACCTACACACACCAACCATTTTCTTTTTTTAATTTACAGATATGATAACTTTGAAAATAACTAAGATACCTCAAATCACGTAATTTATTTCATCACAATTACCACTTCTCAACAGATGAAACTACAGTTCATTGAAAGGGTCAATATCAATGAGAGATTATGTTTCATATTTTTGAGATGGGGAGTGTTTGGCTTAATGAAATGAGAAATTACAATCAATTGATTAAATGACTAATATCAATGACAAAGTAAAATAAAAACCTTTTCTTCCTTCAGGCGATTCTTGTGGACTGTGTGAAATGAAAACTACGATCAATTCTGGCCAGTCTATAACTAATTTTCTTTTAGCGTTACAATGTCAGATCACACAGCAATTTGTATAGTAAAGAAAAAAAAAACTACAAAATTTTGGTGGACTGTCTTGTCATATCCATCATTTGGTCCTGATTCTGTGCCATCTGACTTCTGACGCATTCAGAAAAGACATCTGATGATTATGAGGCTCTGAAAGTCCTCCATATATCATTGGCTAAAGGAGAAGGAAAATTACTCCTACAGAAGTGGGTGTGAGATAGGGAGGACGAACACTACATTGAGAAACAGAGAGTTGTAGCTAGTTTAATCTGTCTACTTTGTAAAATAAAAGCCGTCTCTTGTATATGAAGAAATTTGCGATTCATTTTAAGATAAAGCTACACTGGAATACATTTAAATATAAGACTTAACGAAAAATGAGATGAAGAGAAATAAAATGTAATTCTAAAATGCACTTCAAGGATGAGTATTTCTAGGAGCAGTGGAGTACTAGCAGTAGGACAAAAAAACGGTGTAAAATAAAGTGTCATACTTACCGGATGACCTAACAGCTGCTGTGGCCCTTCGCATCATCTCTCGTAGACTCACTGAACGGGAACCCAAAGCGTTGGTAATCACATTGATGGATTCTAGTCCCGAATTGTTGCTGTTATTGCTAGTCTCTGTTAAGTACACACAAAAATGTAAGCAAGGATTATTAACAGAGTAAAATGAAATTTTAATGAAAGTTCAGATAACAAAAATCACACATACGAGATCTGTCCAGAAAGTGCCCAGCCACGCAATATTATAAAAAAGTAGTTTTCAATAATGTCTTAGTTTCCTTCAAAGTACTTGGGACAACTCAATTATCCCTGCGTCCCTTCCATTTTTCACAGAAGTCCGAAAAGTCCTCTTATGCAATAGCCCTCAGCTGCCTCATTGCATTCTCTTTAATCTCATCTATGATCTCCTTCTCAATTGCAATTTTATATTTCGGAAAAGCCAGAAGTCACAGGAAGCCAAATCTATACTGTTTTCGCTGTAAGAAAAATCCTAATGTAAACACAAGCACGTGGCTGTCATACCCGTGATTGGCTGCCAGTCGAAACACTCACATGACGCAGGAGAATATAGTTCCTATTTGGAAACCATAATCTTGTATTATTTGAAAATAAAAAATCGAATTCTAGTTGTTAAATACGATGAAACATATAACTTCACTCACATGTAAAATGCTATGTAAAAGAAAAGCTACTTTTATATTTTGTTATGTACTATGAACGCGGATGAATACAAACAGTAATACTGAGGTAGTCTGTTCTTGTAACAAGCTGGCGATACTTGAGCTCGTAGTTGTTCACATAACCACGTGGTACTGAAGTATGGCTTCTGCATCCTCAGTGTGTGTGGTTATTAAACATAAGAATGGAAACCCTCTCAAAAACGGAGAAAAACAAATAGTCTTAAATTTATATAATAAGTTAAGTGAGTTTTAATTATAATAATTATAAAGTAAATGTTTCCTAAGCAAACGAATGCATAGTAGTGAGGTTAGGCTTACTTGACGGTAACGGGAAATGTTTAACATGAAACAGAATGTACAACAGTAGGCGGGATCAAGTACTGAGAATCTATGGCGCCAAACAGTGGCCAATGAAGCCTCACTTTAGTCACGTGCTATTGTTTACATTAGGATTTTTCTTACATCAAAAAGATTATAGGCTGTAGGGGATCTGGCAGACCTGATGTGATCTTTTGCCAAACATCTTGCATGAGGCTTGAAATATGGGTAGGAGAATTTGTCATCAAGAACCAGTCAAATTACTTGTTAACAGTTGTGATTATTTTTTTCTTACTGCATCCATCAGCCAGGAAAGAACTTCAATATTTATGGTGACCAACACAACATCTTTATGAAGGGAGGGGAGGGGGGGAACAAATTCGTCACCGTAACTTTGATACTGCACTAACTTTGCCATGCGTTCTTCAGTCATGGAAACTCAAGGTGACTTCTATTGGGAAGATTAGGCTTTCGTTTCAGGGTCATAGCTATAAACCCAAAATTCAACTCCGACTATGGCTGTTGTGAGGAAATCTGAATCACTGTTAGCAGTTTCAAGAAAGTCCTATGCAATTTAGCACGAAATTCCTTTTCCTCTCGTGACACAATCCACATAATCCCCATATTTTCTAAGTCTCACACTATCAACTGCCGAATTTTGTTGATTGCAGTCCACACACATTTCAACATTTCTGAATGTTCTGTTTGTTGAAGGGCTAGAATATAGATTGCTTTCAACAGATTCCTGTCGATCTTTGAAGTATTGGTACTACAATTTCATTTGGGCTTCACACATTCAATCGTTCCCAATCACTCACAGTTTTCAGGGACGAATGTTTAAGTTGAAAGGAAAACCTGATGTAGATTTGCTGACCTACTTGCTTGATCACTCCAAATGCAGACACACAGTACATAAGCTCACTCAAACACGTCACACTTTCACACTTCCAACTGAGTAGCCCCAAATGAGTGTGACTGTTTACACATGGACAGTAAATTCCCATTAAGGCCAAAGGACCAGTTCTCGTGATATTCAAAATGGCTGAATACTATTTGGACAGACTTCATATTTGGTGCTATAGATAAAGTCAAGACTGTTGTAACTGTACCTTGGTCTCCCTCCTTGTTTGAAGTGGGAGTGCACATAGTAACACATGCATGGAAGATGTTGCGATTGCCATCACATCGTTCCATCAGAATCGCCTGAAGTGGAGATCCTACACCACTGCAACATTCTGAAACAAAGATGATATCCACAATAACAAATACCGATATATATCAATTAGGGATGAACAAAACTAACTGCCACTATCGCTCGTTATGTTCGTTGCACTTGTCTTTCGAGTGTTGTCTCATAACTCTCGTGTGCTTTGAGTCTTGCTCATCATTCTCGAAATAGCATTTGGTCGACGTGGAAAGATTTCGTAACTTTGAATAACATACATAACTGAAATAAATGACATTAGAGATATTAAGATGAAAAGACAAAACAAAACAGTACCACAGTTATCAAAATGTTCTGGTTCTATTATCAGATATTACCTATTGTTATATGAATAAAAAAAATCGCAAATAAATTTGCATTTCTAAGGAACATAAAACATAAGTTAAATAAAGCGTTAATATTTTTTTACTTGAGATTGTATATTTGATCTCAAACATACGAAAAAAAATTCCTAGCCCTTTAATAAGGGCCTAGTAATTAAATAAAGATTGGAGAACTGATTATTATACACTAAAAGGTAGAGATGATGTTTCAAATAGGCCATTTGATTGTTTATACATATTATAACAGTTGCCAAACAGATAAAAGTTCAGTCAGGTATAAACAGCTGTGACAATTCAAGACTGCTTGACATTCGAGAATGGACACTCCTGATGACGTCTTGAACGTTTGCTTGATTCACTCACAAGCAGTCTTTGCATCAATGACGTATGCAATATTGTTGTGTGGGTTTTCGACTTTGCAGGCACTATCAGTCTTGCTTTCTCGTTCGTTGTTCATCTCCAATATCAATATATTTCAGTAAGTATTCCAGTGAAGTTTGATGTTTTCAACTCATTATAACTTCCAGAATGACTCTGGGGTAATTCAACTTCCTATAAAATTGAATGTCAAGTCTTCTGTGGTAGTAAAATTCAACTGAAGCATTGTGTTAAGCATATATGAGGAGCATCGTTTCAAAACGTATTAAGTCCCCCAGTGAACGAAATTAAATTTGTTACTTTCTATTTATTTATCTTTCATGCTGTGTAGTCTGATGATTCCAAGTCGTCATATTTGTAAACTGTGAAACCAGTACTTAAAAATGGTTTTGTGTAGTGTTTTGAAAACTTCTCCGGTTTACGAGTAATCCAGTTTTTCGTTGTTCGTGTAAAAAAATTGTAAGTTGCACATAATACGTTTTGAAACGATGCTCCTCATATATCTTCTACTGCGGTCAAAAAAGCAAGGAAGTTCGTTTTTGGGACTGAGGTTGGCAGCTATCAAGCAGATCATGTTGGCTTGGCATGTGATGGATAGCTGTGGTCGGTGCTAGCTTGTCCATCACTGTAACTGGGTATATTATGTGATGGTGGAGAAATGTAAGAGTCGTCTTTATATCAAAGGCAGGGAAAATTGTTTTTATCCTGCCTAATCCTCTACAATACCTCGCAGTAGCAGTTATGTAGCTACTCCATGTTGGCTCCATTGCAATACTATGTACCGATATTCTATCCTTCCATTTCCTTCACACTGCACATGCTAGTCATTTTTCAGACATCTCACTTTCGAAAAGCCGTCCATATTTTTTCCGAAAAAGAAAGATGTGACCAACTAACAGATGCAATTCAAATTTGAATTTTAAAAAACCCCCAAACAAATGAACACCAACTAAGCGATGAAAGCATCTTGCACTTACTTGGGTCTTGTTCCAGGTTCAGCAACACTTGCTTAATGCCCTCCAAGTCACATCGCAGTATTCTGGGCATGAGAAGTTGAGATTCCAAGGCCAGTACAATGACAGCTACCTGGTTCTTGAGGTTCGAGCCACTAGCCACGCTTAGGGCATGAGTTCCTGCCCCAACACATCGCACAGGAGGCAGATCGAGCCAGTGGGGGTCCCGGATACTGTCCACACAGTCCTTTGCTAGTGGATAGATTGTACTGTTGCCATCTCTCAAGATCAATACACTCTCACTTGTCTGAAAAAATTAATTGTACTTCACTAATAATAATTCTCACGAAAGTGCTGAATAAAACATGTGTTGTACTGCGAGATTCAATTAGTTTTAGGAAATTTTTATCCTACACTGCTTGCACATAATCTGTTGTAGCATTGTTCCAAGTTTGCACTGGAATGTTTCACCAGTCAAGGCTGAATAAACTATGCAACACCAGCATAACTTTGCCCGATTTCCAGTAAAAAAAGGGGGAAAAAAAAGAAGGTATTAATTAAGGTCCTTTCCACCCACCTTATTATTTATTTATTTGAATATACAATTTCTTGAACCCTATTTTACCCGAAAGTACATTAGGGTTATAGTTATAGCCTGAGTTTATATTATTATAATGAGAATTCATTTGACGTGGGTAACCCAGTCTTGCTACTTAAAATTAACACTTATATCTACTACAAAAAAGGTAAAGGTATCCCTGTCACATGCCATGAAGGCACTTGGGGGGCATGGAGGTAGAGCCCCATGCTTTCCATAACCTCAGCACTAGAATGAGGTGGTGTGGTCGGCACCACGCTCTGACCACCTTTTACCCCCGGGAAAGACCCGGTACTCAATTTTATAGGAGGCTGAGTGAACCTCGGGGCCGTTCTGAAAGTTTGGCAACGAGAAAAAATCCTGTCACCACCTGGGATCGAACCCCGGACCTTCCAGTCCATAGCCAGCTGCTCTACCAACTGAGCTACCCGGCCGCCCTATATCTACTACAATAATTTGAATTATTTACAACTTCTTAAATTAATTACATATAAAATTACATTGACGTGGGTAACCCAGTCTTGCTACTTAAAATTAACACTTATATCTACTACAATAATTAGAATTATTTACAAGTTCTTAAATATATTACATATAGAATTACATTGACGTGGGTAACCCAGTCTTGCTACTTAAAATTAACACTTATATCTACTACAATAATTTGAATTATTTACAAGTTCTTAAATTAATTACATATAAAATTACATTGACGTGGGTAACCCAGTCTTGCTACTTAAAATTAACACATGTCTACTACAATAATTTGAATTATTTACAAGTTCTTAAATATATTACATATAGAATTACAAAACTCTTTACAACAGCACGTTTTTGTGAACAAATTGAATAGTGGTTTGTCATATATTACATTACAAAAATGTAAATGTCCGACCAAAATAAATCTTTTGTTTTCGAACATTGGACAATGAAACAAAAGGTGATCCACAGTTTGCTCTTCCTCACAGATACATAAATAGCCATTGTCCTTATGTAATTTAAATCATTTTAGATAAGACTCAAATTTCCCGTGACCTGATAAAAATTGTGTTAGTATAAAATCTGGTATAATTTGGTTGCTATTTAAGTGGGTGTCGACGCTAGGAAAGAAGATTTCTCTCGTAACTGAACCCTTTCTACTGCATAGCCACTGATTGTTCCACCTATTCATTATGTGCTCATTTATTTTTATTTTTGCATATGAATAAGGACATAAGACTATAGCTCAAATTGAAGTTCGAAACTGCAGCACTCTTTGCCAGTTCATCAGCCCTTTCATTTCCTGCTGTTCCACTGTGTCCTCGCACCCATGAGAAGCAAATGTGTTTGTCGCAAAGTATTACATTTCTTCTAATTTCCACTGCCAGAGGACTTAAGTTAAACTTATTATCTATAGATTTGAGGGCTATTTGTGAATCACTGTAGATGCAACAATTGTAATTATTAAGTTTAGTCCATATCAGTGCCTCACCACCCACCTTACGACACATTATATTGGAAATACAATAAATATGAACCCAGAAACATTTTTAAATCGTAGACCTGCTCATAATGCTTTGGGAACTGAGATAATTTTTAGTTAGAACTATTATCACATGAGTCACCTGCACTTTTTTATACGAATTTACATAATGCCATTATGTAAACATACTATTTCTTTTATTAGATACGTGTCGAATTCTCACTTTGTGCATATCATTAATATTTACTGAAGATTACACATACCTCCCCTGCGCTAATCAGATTGATGTTCTGTGGTTCCAGACCTAGGAATGAGTTGGTGTCTGAAGGGAAGGGGCTGTCCTGTTCTGCTCTGCCACTGCTCAGGTTGTACACCACATAGCTCAACTTCATGCCTGTCTTCACTATAGCATGAATGCCTGCAATCAAATTTCGTATTTAACCAACTTTAAATTTATGAAACACTTACATGTACCACTTCATTCAATAGTAAAAAATGAATTTCATGAAGATGACATATTTCTTCATAATATATTTTTTTATTTATTTATTTAACCTGGTAGAGATAAGGCCATCAGGCCTTCTCTTCCCCTCTAACAGGAGATTACAAGTACAATATTAAGAATACAATTACAATTATAATTATCAATCAATCTTCTTAATGTATCCAGCTGTTTGCTGACAACATAAAGTCCACTATAGTCCACTGTAGTCTATTCAGTTGTTGTTTTTCACGAGAAATGAGGGGTATTTTGATCAGTGTTCATTATAGATGCCTGTTGCTAGTAGCCAGAGGTGGGGTGTAGGATTATCAGAAATGTGAAATCGGTGTAGGTACAATTGAGTGACAATGTGACCTGTTCTGGCTCTTGTTAAAAATGTTTGAACATGTCTGGACAACTTTTTGTACATTTCCAGGTCATTTGGTTTCTTTTGTACAGACTGTAAAATTTTGCCTTTGTCAGAAGAGAGCCAATTGGCTTTTTTTTGTTTTGTTTTTTTTTTTTAGTAGGTTATTTTACGACACTTTATCAACATCTTCGGTTATGCCAATTGTTGATCCATAGGTTTGTAAAATGAGACTTTAATGAAGCAAAAGCATTGGTATCACTTGAAGAGGTGTTGGTTGCAAATATGTTGCCTGTTTTGCAATATTATCGACTTCCTCATTTCCAGGTATACAATGACTAGGCATCCATTGAAATGTTATTTCCTTTTGGAGTTCTTTCAGTTTACTTAGTTGTTTCTGAAGTGGAATAATTCTATGTGCATATAGGTTTGGTACATATTTAATTATATTAAATATAGCCCCCTTGGAGTCGGTAAGTATGCAAATAGATTTTTCAGAATTTGAGTAACACACTGAAGACCAGCATCAATAGCTAGCAATTCAGTGTCAAGACTGGAGGAGAATGAACATGGTATGAAATAACTTGTCACAATTATAATTACAATTAATATTAAATTTACAAATACAATAAAAATCAAAGTACTAAAAGATTAACTGATTAATAAAAATGTATTTTGTAACAATTCAATTATGTTCCCAACAATATTTCCATGAAGTTTATTTTCTTGACCTATTATTCAAAAGACATCTCTATAGGAAAGCATTTAATATGCTTCTGAATGAAAAGATATCAAAATACGAGGGTCATACTGAAAGTCATGAGCAACCCATTGTTATAAATCTTAATTTTTATTTTCTAGACAAACCAGGTACCATCATCTTAATCTACAGACTTTTCTGTCACTCTTCAACATAGTCTCCATTTCTTTGCATACATTTTTCCCGCCGTTCTGTAAGTTTGAAAATTCCCTTGCTATAGAAGTCCGTTTCATCTTCCCGAAGACACTGACGCATTGCTTTCTGGATGTCCTCAATGTGAGACCACATGTTATCATGTTTCAGAATGATCTTCTTTCCAGGGCATTTCTCGTGCAATGCACGACGAAGCGTCAAAACTGTCTGAATATAGCAGACAGCATTTATGGTCTGTCCAAGTTCAAGAAATTCAACCAAAATGCATTCCAGAACTCATCATCTCTTTCTTTGTTGCATTCCGTGGAGGCAGTTCGAGGGTGACTGCTACGAGGCTCATCTTGGATGCTCTTGTTCCCATCTTCGAAATGTTTCACCCATCTCCTAACACTACTGGTGCCCATGCACACATCTCCATATGCACGCTCAAGAAACATCTTATTATACATATAATAAAATTACTGTTTAAATTAGTAACACTAGATCTATGGATAATGGGTGATTTGAATAATTTCAAGGGAAAAATTGTTCTGGAGCCGGGTATCGAACCCGGGACCTTTGGTTTAACGTACCAAGTATGTATTGGTACGTTAAACCAAAGGTCCCGGGTTCGATACCCGGCTCCAGAACAATTTTTCCCTCGAAATTATTCAAATCAACTTTACAGGGAGTTATACCTGAAATCTTGATTTGCAATGGGTGATTTGTGTAAATAGAATACTTGTACTCTCCTTTCTGGATTTCATACATAAACACATTCTCTACACTACCAAATTCAAGATATGACTTAATTTACAAATTGTACACTTTAAAAAGGTATATGTACATAATTTTGCAGAAAATTGCGTACATAAGAGTTAGTGGGTTTGAAAAGAGTGCATCAGCTACTCTGGCTATTTGCGCCCTTATCTAAAATTCTTCAGAAATAAAGACATAAACAATACTATAGGCTAAATGATAACACGAAACTAAAACACTGTTACAGTATAAACGAGGTACACAAATGCAGTATCCACAAAGCGATTCTTAAAAAATTATAAAAGTGAGCAGTTCTCGGATCCTAGGTTGCATGTAAAAATAAACAATAAAATAATAAAACAAATACCACCAGAGATAAATAATCTGGCATATTTCAAAACAACAAAATTTTACAAAATATACTTTTTTTTTTTTTTTTTTTACTTTTGAGGGTATTTCCACTTGTCAGCAGTTACCCTGTATTCCCATCTTCCATACTTCACGGTCTTGCCAGTCCCCTTCCTTCAGATTATGTTGCTTCATCATTTGGACTACACCAGACTTCCATGATGCTCTCGATCATCCATGCTTTCTTCTTCCAGAAGGTGACCAATGGAGGAAAGTCTTAGGAAGTCTTTCACAATCCATTCTATTGACGTGCCCATACCATTGCAGAGTTCGTCTTTCAATTCTCTCGATAATAATTTTCTCCATTTCCAACAGTTGTCTTACATCTTCATTTCTCCTTCTTTCAAACCTAGATATCCTGGCCTCTCTTCGGATCCCATCCATCTCTACTGCCAATATTCTACTTTTCTGCCTCTCTACTAATATCCACCCCTCAGCACCGTAAGTTAAAATACTCTCAATGACTGTTTGAAGGATTCTTTTCTTTGTTTGTTTATTAAGATTCCTACTCCATAGAATCCCATTCAGCATTTTTATCGAGCTTCTTGCCTGGAATATTCTTCGATCTACATCAGCATTGCAGCTACCTGATTCATGGATTACTGATCCCAAATATTTAAAATGCATAACAGCCTTGATGGTCCCTTGAGGCAATATAATATCTTTCCCACCTCCTCCAATAACTAAATATTCAGTCTTATTCATATTCACCCGAAAACCTCCAACTTAGAATGCTTCCAATTTTATAAAATATCTGGATGTAAATATCCAAAATATCAAGTATGTTAAAAATATATATAAAACAACAAATGTAACCTCCGGATGTAAAGGGTCTGGAGGATATGTAAAATGGGTCAATAATAAACTAAATCACCCTGTCAAGTCCTGTATTCGATAAAAATCTCAGAACTGTATTTGCACAATTAAAATCATTTCCAAAAGCGTCACGTAGAGTTGGCCGAATTGCATATTGCCTACAGTCACGGTCATATTTCCTATAATGCAATAAAATATGCTTGACTGTAAATGGTACACAGCATATCGATCGTCTGGTTCAAAAGTGCGACAACTCAAAAAAACAAGTTTTGAGATATCTTCAGTTGGAAGTTTCAAATAAATCACCTAGAAAGGAACAGAGTTCTGGTTCATAACCACGACAATTAGAAATGAGTCAGTATTCAGAACGAGTATATCACAATCTTCCAGTTCATTATTAATACATTTCGAAATGTACTAATAATGAATTAGTAAAGTCCATAGTTATAATTATTTCTAAAGCAGTTTATTTAGTTTTTTCTTTATGGTTGTAAATATGACTTATTTCAATACTGAATCAGAAAGAGCTCTGAAAGGGGCTTTCAGTAGTATAAATAACTAAAAAATGGCAATTTTTGAGCTGTCGCACTTTTGAACTGGACGATCGATACATCACACTCAAGTTGAGGCTCGCCACGTAGGAGATAGCCGTGTGTCAGACGAGTGGCCAATCCTCAACCAGGCGAGTAAAACTTCGTGTCATGACACTCTTATGGACGAATCCCAAACTTGAACAGTATTCTTTATACTTCGTAATATGTTTCCCTCTTGTGCAGACCATTCGCGTACATAAGATGGCTATATTGTACATTGTAATAATTTATATTTTAAATTCGTCAAATAGTTTAGAAGAAATCATTGTACGAAGTTGGCAAACTTGTATGTCTAAAACACTGTTTCGGTATCAGTGAAGTTAAAAATGTTTATTTTCAATAAAATCTCGAAATCAATTTTTTGAACGTCACAAAACTTATTCTAACAAAAAAATATAACAAAAAATTTAAGAGAAATCTAATTTATACACTTCACTACTAACTACTGTATTATGTTTTGACATCTATGCAATTACCTTGTCCATCAACTGTGATAGTAAGTATCTGACCACCCTCAGCTATGTTGACTCTTCTTGGAATGCGCTGAAAACAATCTGGAGCACGAGAAGTAGTCCCAGATTTTATCACCTACAAACACACAGTATTAATATATTTACAATATAGTCAGATTCATGTTAAATATAGCATGTTTTAATATAATGTAAAGAGAGAAATATTAAGGTATGGTCACACGTCGCTACTTTTGCAGCGCTGCAGTACAAAATACTGCGCAACTCTTGTACTGCAACGTGTGAACAACGGTGCAACCCGAAAAGTAGCGGCTGCCGAACCTGCTGCCCGCTACTTTTCCATGCTTCGCGCAGCTTAAAAGTAGCGACGTGTGAACAGGGTTCTCAGGGTTGCAGCCGCAGCATTTTTGATATCGGTTTTGTTGAAACTTTTGCTGCAGTTGCAACCAGTGTTACCACCCAAATGTGCCAATGATACTTTTATTGTTTGGATATATTTTAGTGTTAAATGTGATGAAAATAAATTATTTGAAACAGTTATTAAATACACAACACAGTCTGAGCATAATTGCTGACGATTATAATTCATTTTTTTAAATTTCCGTAGCGTAGTTCCAAACAGGAGGGTTGCCAACATTGATTACGTGAATATACTGTTGGTTATCATTTAAGTATATAGGCGTTTTTAAAAGCTTTATAGTAAAAAATAATGGCAATTTCTGAATACTAGATACGACAGAAAAGCAAATAATAGATAAGGAAGCTTTCGCATGAGTTTCTTAATAATGCGAACATAACCACAAAATGTATATTGAGAAGTCAACACGGAGATGGAAACCTGCAGCATGACTGCAGCTGCAAAAGTAGCGCCTTGTGTGTGAATAGACTCGCTACCTCCAGTTGCAACTTTTGCTGCACTCGGGTTGTGCAGCATGAAAAGTAGCGTGCAGCACGCTACTTTTGGCTTACGTGTGAACACGACACACAACTTTTGCAGCTGCAGTACAAAAGTTGCACTGCAAAAGTAGCGATGTGTGACCATACCTTTAGATACGAATAATAATGAATGCATCTTTAAATTCATAAAATTCTTGAGCCATTTCATTAAAAAAGTTGTTGGCTTGTTTTACATTACTTATGACTACAGCTCACAGTAAAACGTGAAATATGTAAACTAATCTTTCAGAACAAATGGATAAACAGAGCAATATCAAGACTATGAACTCCAAAATTTAATATCCGACAGCTCACTTCTCACAATAAGTAATCCTGACAAAAAGTGAGAGGGCATAGGTTAAGTTAGATCCCTGATTACATATATAACAGATTGGCCATTCCCATGTTAAAAACGGTAACAAGTGGAAGAGAACAACCACCAGGAATGCCACCATTGATCGGTAACGACTGCTAGATGGAAATACAGTTCTTCATCATCATCATCATCCTACAGTTCCACGGCCCTTTGAGTTTAGTCCCCGCTTCCTTTGTGATAGATGCCCTTATGTCTCGATCCAAAGTCTTGTTTCTCCACCTTCTTACTCTCAGCTGTCTCAAATCATTTTCCACATCGTCACTTCATCTAAGCCTGGGTCTTCCTCTCTTTCTATTGCCTCCCATCTTTCCTTCTAAAATCTTCTTCTTGATCTTATTGTTGCCACAATGTCTGGTGTATTATATGTTTATAATTTCAGAGTTTGTTCGAATTCTCCATATGTCATTTTCATATATTGGACCGTAAATTCTTCGAAGTATTTTCCTTTCCCAAGTCATTAGTTGCTTTTTTGACTTGTCTGTTAAAGTCCATGATTCTGATCCATATGTTACAATAGGTTTTATAATTGTTTTATATAATCTTTCTTTTAACATCTGTGACAAATATCTTTTCCTAAAGAGATGTGCTAATGCTTTATAGCATTTATTTCCTTGATTAATTCTTGCTTTAATTTCTATCTCGATCTCATTTTGTTCTGTTATTAGAGTGCCCAGATATTTAAAACTCTCAGACCTTTCATATGTTTGACCTTCTAGCTCTACTTCTTTCACTTGTGGACTACCTTACCTATTAACCATATATTTTGTTTTGTTGAGATTTATATTGAGACCGATTTTCGTTGCAGCAGTCGTCATATCTCTTACAGTCTCTGTTAGGTGTTTGGATGTTCTGCCCAATACCACAATATCAGGAAGTACAGTTGCTCCATGCAATTCAAATGAGAGTTATAACATGACTTCTTCTGCAGTTGCTAGATGGCAGCATAGTGAAATTGATCAAAGTTGTTGCCGTCAAATCCCATAAGACTGAACAATCTGTTATATATGATCTGGAGTTAGACTCAGGTTATGTTAGTATGTATTTATTTACATATTAATTTTTTTGCACTGTTGATGGTCAAGTGCAACTGTTATGATTTTATAATAATTTTAAGATACATATGCTGACCTGCAACTCATCTTTCCTCATGAGCCTACAATCCTGAAGAAGATTGACTGTGTCATCTGCTGTGAGATCTTTCATTTCCTTTGAATCTTTGGTGCCTGGAAAGCGAACTGCTACATGTGCCCCATCCACTTTCAATACGCGTCCTAAAAAAAAAAAAAAGAAAGAAAAAGAGAAGGGTTATAAATAGTTTCACTAACCTGTTCTTATCTGTAAAGCGGAAAATATTCCCTCTGGATTCGAAATAAAAAAAAAAGGATCATCAATATTAATGCCACCAGAACCAGAGATTATTAAATATAATGAAACATGTTACAAGATCTATTCATTTAATTATCAAAACTGTATTATATATAAAAATAAAATGATACAAATGAAAACAATGAAGCCTAACAGCATATAAAAGGACAAATGGTGGTTATAGTCAAAGCAAGTGAGAGGAAAAATCACTTACCACACCAAGAATCCAAAGAAATACTAATAAACAAGAACATAGTCTTATTTCATCAAAACAATGGATAAAGGCTATATGGGGTTAGAGGTGTATAATTTGAATATCTTTTGAGACAGAGAGCACTGATATGCAAGAATGATTAAAATACTAATGAAATGAATAGCACAAAATTTAACAAAAAAATTAAGAACAATAACATAAATGCACCCTAAAACACATTCTTCAGTACTTTTTCAATTATCGTATTTCATCGCATAATCATCGCATTTTTTTATTACATTTTTTGACGTGAAAATATATGGTGCGACCATTACATGAAGAATAAATTAAAATGGTAACGATTGCTCGCGTCAACTTTCAGTGATCAGCTAATAATGGGGGCATGTGCGAGCAAGTTATGGCCCAATTCCATGATTTGTAGTAGAAGAGGAAGGAGAGGGGATGGAGAGGAACCAGTATTAGTGTGTGACGCTGGAACCTTAACATGAATAATACCTTAAAAAATAAACATTACTGTGGCGTTGTTGAATTAAAATATTTTTTTACTGACTAAAAACATTCACAGTATAGTTGAGTCACATGTATCAGTATATCTGATACAATGAAGTTGATATCTGACTACTGGACCAGTCCGCGAAAAATGATTGGTTTAGGCTAAAACAAAGTATTTGAACACTTGTAAACAACCACCATTCACAACCAACTAAATGCAAATAGCTATTGGCTTGGTGCTAACATCTCGCATCTCCACTCCATTCACTTTCGTCAGTTGCCACTACTGTTTCTCACACATTCGACCATGCAATGATTATGCAGTGAAATTTTGAAGTCCTGATCAGTATGTCTATAAATAAGAGTGTGACAGTTATGTGATGGAGATGATTACACGATTAAATATGGTAACTAGAATATGAAGTTCATCAGATGTAGTTTTTATTAAAAATTC
Source organism: Periplaneta americana (assembly GCF_040183065.1). Classification (NCBI taxonomy): domain Eukaryota; kingdom Metazoa; phylum Arthropoda; class Insecta; order Blattodea; family Blattidae; genus Periplaneta; species Periplaneta americana. The sequence goes on from NC_091119.1 coordinate 33,541,389, forward strand.
TAGGAGATATTTTAAATTTATGTTCCACAAGAAGTAACAATGCTGAATTAAATATTACATATGCAACAAATACAATCACATCACATAACAGAAACAGCATGTCTTTAAATTCAGACACATTGTTGCAAGAAGTTCACTTTCCGGTCATTCTCAATAATTACATACAATCCTGAAGGGGAAAACCCTTATAAATGTATCAATAATTCGCTGCACAGTTAAGTTTTCTAATGGATTTGTAAGAACTGTAATAAATTGATGATAAGCTGCTACTTACAACACTCAATCTGCTAAATATGTACATATGATTAGTGAAGTATTTTAATGCAGCGATATGTTTAACATTGACATAATGTACATTCTACTTGCTTACCAACTGGTACACTCTTCACATCTTCCACAAACACAACGTCTTTCAGCTGCCATTCCTCCTCATCTTTCTTCTCTGCTTCTTCTCCTTTTGGTGCTAGTCGCTTTTGTCTTTCTATTAAGAAAAAAAGAAAAAAGTACATTATGCAATGAGCCTATAATGGTAGTAATTAAGACGCGAGTATGTTTATGAAACGAGCGGAAGCGTCTTAATTAACATTATAGTCAAGTTTCATACGACTTTTTATGCTCAACCATATTTCTAAATTGAAATTATTCAGAAGTATTCATTTTATTATCTGACTGAGGAGCGGAACTGACCTTGTGCAATAGCTCTTAAATTGTGAGATGTGCGCAGACGCGAAAGTATTGATTTTTTCCGAGAAACAAGTGTCCACATTGACCTTGATATAATCTAGAGAGTAAAATAAACATTAATCTTGATATAACATTGAAATTAAATTAAGACATTGAAAAACGAGATGACAAATTGAATTTATTTGAATATTATTTACAATTAACACTAATTATTATAGTAACAGAACTGACTTTATTTCAAATGTAGGTGATTTATTGTGCAATTGGTGAAATGAATTTGCAGGAATGTGCTTTGTGAAAGGCTGGAAGATAATGGTGAATTGATGTTAATTTGTGTGTTGTTTTTTTCGACTGAGTTTAATATTGTATTCGAGATTTCAATTTTATTTTGGATCGATTCTTCAATATAACCTTCTGCGACAGTATTGGATTTCCAGCCTCCGTGACATTTCGCTAGTTGTCTTTCGATTGCATATCCGAGAATAATCGATACTTGCGCTTTCATATTGCTACAATGGTATATTCTGATTGGTGGAACACCTGAACTTTAATGAATAGGTGTACTTTAATAAGGTCCATTAAAGGGCTGCTACCAGGTGTATAATTACTACATTTCGGCATGGTCGAGCATAAAGTAAGTTAAACTTTTCACACACGATGTTATTCTTCAGTACATAATCACTTCAACGAAAACTATAGAAACCAAAGTGTGCACATTGATAATCTTGCCATAAGGGGAAAAAATTTTAACTTTCTGTCTTTACAACTTCATGAATGTTTCTGTTACAGAAAATTGAACTAAAATTAAAACTATTAGCCTTTTCTGTGCTAAAGAGTATCCTTTTAGGGAAGTTAGTGTTTTAAGGTATTACTCATCCTTTGGGTCAGAAAATTTTTTAATTGTCTGCAAAGAGAGGCATGTTTTAGAGACATGTTTGAAAGTAGACATTTCAATACATGTATTACAGTTCTGTCCAACCAAAAGAAATTTTTTTATTATTATTATTATTATTATTATTATTATTATTATTATTATTAATACTACATAAACACAAAAATTATGATCCATGCTAAATTTATAACTTGTACTGGACAAAAGGATTTCCGGAGGTATTGGGTTCCTGTGACATCCTAATAGTTCGTCGTCATCGTCATCGTCATCGTCATCATCATCATCCATTATGACTCTAATGCAGATTTACTTTATTGTGGTCTCCCAGCATTAGCGACATGTGAGCCATTCAGAGCAGAAATGGTGTAAGTCAAAATTGGGTAATGAGGTTTAAAGTAAAAATTCTATAAAATACAGCGCAAAATAGCAATTAATATGTCTTCCGTGCTATCAACTGACTACTAATAGTTTAAATAAATTGATTATTAATTGCTATTTTGCACTGTACTTTACAGAATGTTTACTTTAACCCTCATTACTTATTTTTGACTTACACCACTTTTGCTCTCAACAGCTCATGTATGAACCATGCTGGTAGAGATGGGGCAAATAACAGCCAAATTAAGAGCCCTGCCATTGGGGGGGGGGGGGCGGAGAAGAAGATGAAAAAAGAAGATTATGATGCTGTTCATGCTGGAAACTTGAGTTCAAGTCTGAGTTTAATATTAATTTTATATTCTTTTGTGGGAAGAAGGAATTTTTTTATTTTATTTTATTGGGTTATTTTACGACGCTGTATCAACATCTAGGTTATTTAGCATCTGAATGATATGAAAGTGATAATGCCGGTGAAATGAGTCTGGGGTCCAGCACCGAAAGTTACCCAGCATTTGCTCGCATTGGGTTGAGGGAAAACCCCGGAAAAAACCTCAACCAGGTAACTTGCCCCGACCGGGATTCGAACCCAGGCCACCTGATTTCGCAGCCAGACGCGCTGACCATTACTCCACAGGTGTGGACAAGAAGAAATTAAGAGGGAGGGAACATTAGTACTTTTCTTATAAAGGTTCCATTAATTCTCTATTATTATTTTGGAGGGGACACCACTACTTTTCTTATAAACATTCCACCAATTCTATATTAGTCTATTATTTTATCAGGAAGTGACTGGCTTCGTCATCTAGAATGACAGCTTAATTTCATGTCTGATAATTAATTGAAAATCTGAAAACCACTGACAAAAAATTACGTAACAATTATTTGAGGCTATCAAATGCAAAACTAGCCTTATCCAGATAGAGTGATTTGTCAGAAAACAGGAAAAACCGTTATGGATATGGACAGTTTTGCATTTGATAGTAGTTTTTCTGAGCTCTATGGAAGAGGAATTAGACAAGATTTGCACAAACCGACTATGTCAGTAGATAGAGAGCTGCAAAAAGTACAACATCCCATATGTAACTCTTTTTTTGGACAAGGCGAGTTTTGCACTTGACGGTCTCATTTATCTATGGACACTTACTGTGACTTGTGGTTATACTGCCTGTGTCGCTGCATGTGCTGGAGGCTGGGGAGGGTGGGGGAGGCATGTCCAGCCTGTCTGCAGTTTCTTTGTGCAGTGTGTTTTTGTTTCCAGCGGCCCCACTGCTGCCAGGTGCTGGGAGGCTGCTTGCAGCAGTCACTCCAGAGCCGCTGCTGTTGGCACCACTGCCATCCACACCACGGCGGTGTTCAGGTGTGGAAGATGTGTTGTGGTGTGAGGTAGGTGGTGGAGCTGTCACTAATTTGAACCGACATAAATCTGTGAGGTTCCAAGCAGCATTCAGCAACTGACCAACCTTAGGAACACCGCCTGATATTGTGAAACCTGGGGGGAGAGGAAATAAACAAATAAAAAAATCCAAAAAATATGTAAAATTGAAGACTATCATGTAATAAACAATTTTCTATGTTGCTGTGAGTTATTTATTCTTTATTAATATAAAATGATCGCCACTTATCTGAACATGGAATAATTGAAATGAGAGTCTAGTATGGTTGTGCCAGCACTTGATTTTAAAAGCAATAGAGTAAGTACTCTTATTTCTAAAACTAGCCGTACCTGTGCGCTCCGTTGCACTTGTTAGAAATAAGTATGAAGTAATTACATAATTAAAATAGGACGTTTAATCCAGGGAACATTCGTGTTTGTTAGAAGGATAAATAGTTTAATATGTTACTTAATTGAAATTGTATTTAAATAATTAAAATGCGATCATTTTGGTCCAGAGACCACTCATTTGGTGCAATGACAATTCCTTTAACACGTTTCTTAATTGTTATTACATGCAACCATAGTTTAGTGAAGATTGACATATCATTTAGTTTTAATGTGTATACTTTATATTACTTGCTATATGTTTCCATCGAATTATGGTAATAACTTAATTTTAACCCTTGTTTTCTATGTCTTCAGTAAATGGCGCTTGGCCCACTATGGTTCTGAACCCTTCAAATAACTTAAATAGTGATACGTGATATGTAATTATATTTCTTTCTTTCGAAAATGTAAGAATTCACGATCTCCTATGTACCATTGCCATGGAATGAATAAATGTGTTTTTTCTTCCTACTCAAAAATTTTATATTTTGCACATAGGAGTTACTGCAGGAACAATAACGCTACAATCTGAGGCGGCGGTGAAAATGTATTGTATTGTTATTTTAAAAGTCTTGTATACCCTTAAATTTCACTCAGAAGTTACTGTAATAACATTATAGAATTATGTCCATCTAGAGAAACTACACTTTCCAAAGGTGAAATAATAATTAAACAATTAATTAGCTTTCGATATTACTTCATACAAACACAGAAACATTCTCTGTAGGCTATGTTTAATAGCTTTCGATTGTTGTTGTCCAAGGCCCCTTATAGACGAAGTCATTTGTTTTTATTTCAATACAGCACCTTAGATGGCGTTATTGTAATTTTAAAACTCATTTATCTCATTAAATATATATCAGTCCTATCAAAATTTGATATAGAATAAAACTTATCGGAAATCATTTTTAAAGAAACTTTTGTTATGTAACATTTTTCATGAAAATTAATAAGAAGGGAGATATTTCGATTTATTTAATTCGGGCCCCCTTATAACCCCCCCTTTAAATAAAGTATTTTGAATGCCGTAGAGCCTAAAATCTAAGTTACAACGAACTTAATTTATATTCCAATTTTCATATAAATCGGTTCAGCCATTATCGCGCGAAAAGGTAACAAACATAGAGACAGACAGACATACAAACAAGAATTTCAAAAAAGCGATTTTCGGATTCAGGATGATTAATTATACATGTTAACACCAATTATTTTTGGAAAATCGAAAATTATCAGAAAAATTTTGGCTACAGATTTATTATTATTAGTATAGATTTCACTCTCTTACCTTTTATCTTAAAATTGTCAAATGATAACACACTAGCAGCAACAAAATTATTCTATGTTCTACATTCAACACACACATACCAATTGCTCCAGGTTGGTACATTGGACTGTTCTTCATGCACACTTGGCTCCCACACACGATGTCAGCTGCTACGGTAGAAGGTCGATGTTTACGAGACTTTGCACGATGTTTCTCCCACAACCGCTTACGCTGCCCAAATGGCAGAACACCCCTGTGAGAGAAATATCAATTTAGTCGAACAGAGGCCAATCATCAGTTTACATTAACATGGAATTTTGTTGAGTTTGACATCAACAGAGTAACTTAGATTCTCACATAGTACAGCACGTCTTTGCCATCATGCCCGTGATGATTAACTGGCCATGTGTCTAATGGGAGGCAGTGCTTTCCGCAACTTAACTCATTAAAACTTACAATGGAGCTTATCTGGTTCTCTGATGATCTGTGGCCATGCAGATGAAATCAAGCCTCATCATAAAAAAAAAAATCGATCGGGGATCAAGTTCTTCATTATTTACTTTTTCTAACACCTAATTACAAAAATTAAGCCTGCGATTGTAATCTTGGAGCTGTAATTCATGACATGATGGAATTCTCTATAGTTTTAATTTCAATAATTTTGTTGCCACTCCCAGAGATGCTTTAGAAATCCCTGTCTACTGTGCTAAACATTTCAGAGACTTGCGTGGGCTATGCTCTAATGCCGTACCAATTTCATAGTCTTTCTTCTGTAAGAACACGGCACTGTTGTCGTCTTTTTCTGTCATTTACAGAACCTGTTTCATCAATCAATCTTCTTAATGTATCCAGCTGTTTGCTGACAATATAAAGTCCACTATAGTCCACTGTAGTCTTTTCAGTTCTTGTTTTTCATGAGAAATGAGGGGTATTTTGATCGGTGTTCATTATAGATCCCTGTTGCTAGTAGCCAGAGTTGGGGTGTGTCAATATATACTGCAGGGCTGTGTCTTCTGCAACTGGTACTGATGATTTTAATTTACTTCTTTTGTGGTTTATGGATGGACAGTATAGAAAAATGTATTCCAGATCTTCATCATGATTATTACACCACAGACAAGTAGGATTATCAGAAATGTGAAATCGGTGTAGGTACAATTGTATAACTACCTCCTGGGTACTCACCCTGTCGTGGTGAGGGGGCTTAAACTTGTGGTTTAAGCTAACAAGTAACAAAGAGGTACTCACATAAGCTGCATTATACTTCGCACGAAAACATGACGACCTTCCGTCATCCCCTTCACCAGTTAACTGCAGGCACGCTCAAGAGATAAACCCTTAGCCGAGTTGCCAATTCTTGAAGTCATTGTGATTTGCGAACGTTTTTCAAACTGTGTTCCGTGAAACCGCGATTTTCAGAAGGACTATATTATCTTTGTAAATATACCTTAATTTATAATTACTAAAACAAAATTGGTATAAAAATGAACAAACTTATTTTAAAAAAAACTTTATATTTATATTTTCACTAACATGTTTTGCCTAAATAAACAAAAAAAATACAGACTTCTATAATAAGTGTTAAATTCTCATGTTATTGAAGTTCCAGAATTTTATACTTAATTAAGAATGTTGCGCTGGTAAAATTTTCTGAAACTGTGATCACTGAATACTTATAGAATTTATAGTAGAATTTATAGTACAAAAGAGTAAAGTTAGATTTTATCAGCTTCTCCTTGGGTGATAATTTCCACGAATGCATAAAATCTGTTTACTTTAGTGTGCTATATAATATTTTATTCATTACTGGTATGTAAATTTAATTTTAAATTGTAGGGCTTTTCTTTGTAATGTGTTGTTGGCGAAGAAGTTCATATATATTCATTTTACTATTGCTAATATGTTGGTTGTCATGTAGAGAGTGATTTAAAAACATTTAATTCACTGCTGTAAGTTAGAAAACTTTTAAGCACTGCTGTGAATAATGCCATTATTTAGGTTGCTAAGGACGGTGTTGCTGTTGGCGATATCTCTTTCGCGTACTGTTCACATACTGTTCGGCGAAGTAAATCACGTATAAAATCGTCTATCTTACCGAATTGTTTTAATTTGTTTATTTTCTCTTTAGTTGGTGAAACGTAATTCTTAATTTCTATGCCCATATATCCAACTCCGCCAGTTGCGTCCGATGTTAAGTGATTAAGATTTATACTTATTAAACTGCCTGAACTTTCGATTACTTTATGGATAGAATTTCTAATGTTAGACACAATTTTAACACTTTGTTTTCTTAGCTACTCTAGTACGCTCCTCTGCAAATAAGATATTCTGTTTTCTTTGACGGTGTTATTTGTTGTTCTTGTCGTGATGGTCCTGGATCTTCAGGTGTATCAGGAGGCCTGGCTGTGGATCATCTGCTCCAACACTCATTAATCATGGCCGGAATAAATTAGACATATTGAAACGCACAACGGTATAAAACAACACGTCGACAAAGACACTGAGAATGGGTGAAACCCAACAGGTAGAGGCAATGACTACTAGATTTGGCAATGCTGGGATCTATTGTATTTCTGCCACGCGGCTAGGAGTTGAGTAGAGGATGGGGGTTTATGAGAGATTACCAATTCCAAGAAGAGAGGCCGTCATGTTTCCGAGCCAAGTATAACACCAATGCAGTCCCACTATATTTTTCACTGCTTATGATACATGGAGTCTCTCAGTGTAAAACTCTCCGGAGGTAAAACAGTCCCTCAATCGGATCTCCAGGTAGGGACTGCACTGAGAGATGCCAGGAATCGTACTAAAGTACTTATTTGGAACACCAAAAGTCACACCGTCCAGTCAATCAGAGTCAAGTTTAATATTGAAAAGAACCATATAATGATACTAAGAGGCAAATATAATACCAAAAGGATTGAAGTATGGTGTTAGGCCAATGCAGAAGCAAAATCTAATCTCTGTAATATAAAAAATGAGGTTAAAAAAAAAAGAACCTGTTTCATGAATCTATTAAATAACCTTAATATTGTTTTTTCTAGAGGGTACTGACCTGTCAGGAAATTTACATCTGACTCTCCGCCTTGTTGAAGCACACTATTTTCTATTCTTTATGTAGGTGTTTATGTAAATACTTTCCCTTAATGAATATCTGTTTACCATGACGAAACGATCTGTTTTCCATCTCAGCTAACCGAATATTACCAGAGGCCAAGTTACACATAAACTGTTTTATTTATAGACGTCGTAGTGTTGATATGAATGGAAATAGTCATGACTAGCTGCATCAGCATACATGTCGTCTTAGCGACAGAAACGTGAATTCCCACCAGGCACACGGCTGGTCAATCATGATGGCAAAGACGCACTGTACTTTCTTTCCTATTCTGCTACTATATCATTTTTTACAACTCACTACCATCCACATAACTTGCGAACCTCGTTAACAGTTTGTAACATCGGACATACCTCAAATGTGAAGATGGGATACTGGGCTGTCAAATGAAGTGACTATGTTTAGATTGTCGAAGAATAATGCAGTTTGGACACATTCATTGTACTGGATGAAAAAAAGTGTTTTTCTACTATATGAATTTCGTAAATCTTTTTAGTAAAATATTAGATAAATTTGCTGCTGAGATGATATACCAGAGTCTAGAAAATATAAGGCCTGAATATCCTTCAACAACAAAGAAGAATCAATTATTGATTGATCAGTGTTTATTTTAATGAGACGTTAGACAAAAGACAGTTGTTAATTTTTTGTCAAGCAAAATTTGATGGACGTTGGTGAAACTATTCATTTTTGTAATGATCTTGTCACTTACCACCAATACAGAGCTCCACTTTCTAATCTGGCAACAGTGTAGAGTGTGCAAGTGTGAAGTGAAACAATTCGATCCAATGTGAACTCTGTGAAGCTCTGTGCGGGGTGCTCCAACTTAACAGCTGCATGATTCAAAAGTTCGTCCAACCAGGTTGCCACTTTCCCACTCTCTGTTGCCACAGAACAACGAATAACAGTTGCTGATATTTGAACTATTCGTTCTGATAGGAGTCCCAAAGCCACTGTTTTAGGATGATGAATGTTGCTATTCTGTAACAATACACAATGCTTGTGTAACACGCAAATAAGAATTCAATTTATCACTTTGTTACAATAAAGATCTTACAGGAACTAACTTATAGGTCACAATATTTCAGAAACTTCGAAATTTCTTGTAACACTGCATTATTTTGAAATAATACCTCTTAATACAGTTGTCTGCTTCTGAATTAAATCTGAGGCGTTTTTCGATTAGTCTAACATTAATAACTGGTTACCCATTCAATTTGCACATCTTTCAGTACAGTACAGTGAAATCTCTACTGGTCACTTTACACACTATGCCACTTACAATATAACAGAAGTACATGTTTTGAAGAGACTATCAGAGATGCAAATCTAGTCTTTCAGGTAAAGCTCCCTGTAAAGCAGATTTGAATAATTTCAAGGAAAAAATTGTTCTGGGGCCGGGTATCGATCCCGGGACCTCTGGTTGAACGATAAGTTGAGATGGTGTCGGGTGGAGTTCCTGGGTAGCTCAGTTGGTAGAGCGCTGGTACGTTCAACCAGAGATCCCGGGATCGATACCCGGCCCCGGAACAATTTTTCCCTTGAAATTATTCAAATCTGCTTTACAGGGAACTTTACCTGAAAGACTAGATTTCCATAATATATACGTCACTGTGTACGTTAACAGAAAACCACAATTCCAAGTCACACAGAGATTGTGTGCACTCGATGTGGGTCTCTGGCGTTTCGTCAGCCCACGCGAGTTGTGTGGATATAAAGGGGAAAGTTGAGACGGTGTCGGGTGGAGTTCCCGGGTAGCTCAGTTGGTAGAGCGCTGGTACGTTCAACCAGAGGTCCCGGGATTGATACCTGGCCCCGGAACAATTTTTCCCTTGAAATTATTCACTATCAGAGATGTTTCAAGCCAATGTTCGACCAAAGCGTGGCGAAACATGTTCAGTACTTTGACCACGTGGTGTTGATGTAAATATGACCAAGCAAAAAACAACTGTTCATTGCTTTGGCCACGTGTGTTGTATACAACTGTTGATGTATTTTTTTTTTATTTTTGTAGGTTATTTTACGACGCTTTATCAACATCTTAAGTTATTTAGCATCTGAATGAGATGAAGGTGATAATGCCGGTGAAATGAGACCAGGGTCCAGCACTGAAAGTTACCCAGCATTTGCTCATATTGGGTTGAGGGAAAATCCCGGAAAAAAAACCTCAACCAGGTAACTTGCCCCGACTGGGAATCGAAACCGGGCCACCTGGTTTCGCAACCAGACGCGCTAACCATTACTCCACAGGTGTGGATCTGTTGATGTAATTATGTCCAAGTAGAAAGCCTTGTGTATCTTTTCATTTTAGTCGGTTAATTAATGATGCTGTATCAACTATTAGGTTAATTATCAGCTTAATGGAATTGGTGATAGCAAGATGATATTTAGTGACATGAGGTCATGGATTCACCATACTTAGAAAACCTTATTACGTTTTGTGATTAAATGCACAGTTAATTAAGAGATTAAGTTTGAAGTTTCAGCAGTCCGACAACATCGCCGCTAACACTCACTACTCACGATACAGATGTAAGAGGTCAACGAACTCTGTGTGTTTGGGTAGGTGAGCTGATCTCTGCTAGCATTGTGCAGTGGCTTGAAATTAGTAAAAAAAAAAAAACACGGCGCTACAGCCCATGAAGAGCCAAGACCGACCAGACAGCTGCTGGCCTCACGTCCACATGCTGAAGAAGAGGTGGACGATCATCTAACCAGAACGAAGGTATCGTGTGGTTAGCACGACGATCCCCCCAGCCATTATAGTTGGTTTGCGAAACCAGATTTTTGCTACCTATCGTAGCTCCCCAAGTGCATCACGATGCTGGGTGGGCACTGGTCCCATACAATGGCCGAAATTTCATGAGAAAATTTCTTCCCTCATGAGGACTCGAACCAGTGCGCATTCCGTAATGCGAGTCCTAGGCAGAATGCCTTAGACCATGATGCCATGGCGCAGGACAATGGCTTGAAATTAGAGAATTTTAAAATTAGATTTACACTAAAACCGTCCACACTATTGAAATACGCCAGAGGGATAAATTATTCTTTATTAGATTTCCTATCGATATGGACAGAAATCACGATCCTACTCCCAATAGTTACCGAATAAGAGGTTGTTAAACATTTGGGAAAAACATTTTTTTTTTCTGAAAAAGAAAAAAAAAACTATGGACTTTCCACCAATATGATATTACAGTTTTTGTTACATACAAATGAGCTATTCGCTCTAAAAATCTGCAAGGCTATTTCACTTCCACCCTGTATATTCTGTAAGAAAAAAAAAGTTACACTAATTTCAAGGGACTGAGAATGTGGGCTATGATGACGACGTCCGTACACAGGGATAAGATTAGCTTTTGTTTCAAAGCATTATGAAATGCAGGTGAGGATTTTGTATCATAATTTTCAACAGAAAATTTATTTTGGATAACGTATTATGTGTCCTTCTTGTGTTAAATTTACATTACCTCGTTCAAGATGTATATAGAAAATTTATATTATGAAGAGGCTTATGTCATCTTCAGTACATAAATATAAACGTGATTTCGATAATAAAATACATACTATTCCCGATACTATCAAATGTTAATGTCATTAACAGTAAATGAATTGTAGAATATATTCATTTACCTATTTTTCATCTTAACTTACAAGGGGTGCATTTCAGAAACAGATCACTTAATAAAACACTGCAAATACATTCAGCAACACAATCTACCTCAGGGTGTCTGTAGGGCTCTGCTTCATTCCACTTCCATTGGTACAACTGCCCACTTGTTGTAACTGCTATGAGCTCACTGTGAAGGGCTGCCAGTAAACTGAACTGGGGCAACGGCTCTCCTCTTTCTGGCCAAAACTCCAATTCATCCGACATCCATAATGGACTTTGAGCTGCAAACTCTTTCTTTTTACTCTCTGCATGAAAAAAAGTATGCAATGTTTTAACGCACAGGACAATGTGAGTAGTTAGACGAAAAAATTTATACTTAAAGTACAATTACTTTTTATAAATAGATAATACTACTAAATTATACCTGTATATTTCAACCATTAGCAAGATTATAGATAATGGAGTCGTGTGAAAAGTTTTCTTACAAAGCAATGCTTCAAAATGTTGGAAACCTCCTCGACATTTTATACATGGATAAGCAGGGTGAAATGAAGGTTAAATACAAAATATTGCTGTCAAAAGAATTGCAAGATAAAACATATAGCTTTCAAAAATTACTCGAAATCTGCATTTCAGAAGCATTTCTGTCTACTACTGAATGATGCATTTGCTTGCTGTGGCAGTGTTTACAGAATCCTCATTCACTTGGCCTGTATAGGCATAACCATTCTCTCAGATTAAATCCTCTTAAAAACTCAATACAGATTTCTACTGCCAAGAGTATGTAATCCGTGAAGTAATCAACAACAGCACACATTTTTTTGTTTACTTAGTCAACTGTCCAAAGGCAGGTTTGAACCTCATAAGTGGCACCAATAAGGCATCACTCATGAGTCAACTAAGCCAGGAGATAGTGGGGTAGAGTGGCCAGTTCCTTTCCCCCCCTCCACTGCATACATCACCGACTAGTAACATATTACATTATGCAGTTAATTTACTGACTGCAATTTTCCAAAATGAGAGAAGTGTTAAATCCTGTCATATCGAAATATTTTCATGACAAACGTATTACTTCTACAGCAGAAATATCTTCATCAGAACAACAAATGAGCAAACACATTATACATGTATTAGAAAATCATAGTAAGACGGGCAGTAGTTCTATCGGAACTTCGACATCACTTGATATCTTAGATAAATCAGAAGTAGACATTTCTGATGTATCCCAAATAGAAAAAAAATATTTTCAAACATTTCACAAAAAGAAAACCCTTTAAAGCTCTCATTCAACAACTTCCAGCAATGTGCCCAATCCCTAAAAGAAGCCAGAAGACAACATGTTACATAAAAGGTGCTGTGTGTTTAGGGAAGGAGGGTGGAGAAATTGAAAATGAAATATACAATGTTGGTTTCAATGAAATTTTAAATGAACCATATCCAAGATTTGTAGAGGCAAGAAAAACGAAAAGAAACGTAAGTGATTCACCCTTACGAGAATTGGCTTTAAATATATCACATTCAATTGCCTCAAACTTTGCTGTGGACTATGAGGAAGTCTGTTGTCTTTGATACATACAATGTGTATCTAGTTCGAATTACCTATGACATGCATAATTTCTTTTTGATTATGTTTCTGACAAATACATTTGACATAACAGCCGATGGCTTCATTGCAAAGATACTGAGCATTGGATAACAACAAATACATTTCAAAATATACAGTATACAATACTGTTTTATTTGAAGCAATCCTTCATTTAGTAAGAAAAAAAACTGAAGCAGAATTCGAGAATATTTATCATTGTGTGCTTTACTACTGAATGACTTCAAATAGATTAGTGTTGTTTCTTTTAGTAAAAAATTCATGTTCCAATATTTTACGACAAAAGACTGAGTAAAGACACGAGACAGACATGAAAATAATTTCTCCCATATCAAGGATATCATCAAGATTTATTCCTACCAAAACTACATAAATAAGTATTTGTAACACCACATTACTCATACTTGCCCTATGCCACAGACTATGAAAAAATAAAAATTAAACAATAAAATAGTAAAAAATGAGAAACACAGTGCAGGATTTAGTATAATGACGTAAGGAATGAAATTTCGACATTGAACCATTTTTAGTGTCATTACAATTTCACCTAACTTTGATATAAGAGATACAACACAACATGTACTAACCTCAGTTTTTAAAATCATACACTTACCTGGATCTTTATCCCATGTTGAATCTCGTAATGCAGATTCAAGCCAGCGTCGAGGACCAAAATACTGACGATCTCTCCAACGTGAAAAACTATCTCTATCTCTGTCACGGTCCCTGTCAGATTCTCGATCCCTGTCAGCTGTCAGACGGCGACTGCTCGAACTTCCTCGACTGGAAAATTTAGTGCAATATATACGCAATATCAATCAATAATTCTTAATAACATAAAACGAAAGGGGACCAACTGCAATATTAGTTTAAGTTCCCTGTAGCCTGTTTTACTATAACGTTATTTCAGGAAACATTCTGCATTAAGTTAATTATATATAAAGTACTCTTTCATACAACCAAGTTACAGGGTAAAGCTTGGAGAGATGCCGGAGACAGGAGAAATTATGAAGGTTCTGAATTTCATGGTAACCACCATATGGTTGAAGTTTTTTAGCAGAGGAGACTGCAGACATAGTGAACTTCTTTTAAACAGATTTTATACATTGGCCAACACTCCCTAACTCCGAATTTTCGTATGAGAGTTAATAGCATTATGCAACGAGTCTATAATGATAGTAATTAAGATACGAGTATGTTTGTTTATGAAACGAGCGCGAGTTTCATAATTTTCATACAAGCATCTTAATTACCATTATAGGCAAGTTTCATACGACTTTTTATGCTCGACCATATATCTAACTTGAAATTATTCAGAAGTATTCATTTTATTTGTATCTGACAGAAGATCGGAAGTGACCTTGTTCATAGCTCGTATATTGTGAGATGTGCGCAGACGCGAAAATATTGATTTTTTCCGAGGAACAATAATGTCATTGACCTTGATGTAATGTAACATGAACTAATTTTGATATAACCTGGAAATTGATTTAGAATTGAAAAACGTGACGACAAATTGAATTTATTTGAATATTATTTACAATTAACGCTAATTATTATAGTAACAGAACATAACCTTCTGCGACAGTATTGGATTTCCAGCCTGCGTGACGTTTTGCTAGTTGTCTTTCGATTGCATATCCGAGAATAATCGAAAACCTGAACTTTAATGAATAGGTGTACTAATGACACGCATTAAAGGACTGCTACCAGGGTGTATAATTACTACATTTCGGCATGGACCTCAAAATCTGTGCTTCAGTGGCTGGCCATGATAATTACTTACTTACTTACAAATGGCTTTTAAGGAACCCGAAGTTTCATTGCAGCCCTCACATAAGCCCGCCATCGGTCCCTGTAATGTGTAAGATTAATCCAATCTCTATCATCATACCCCACCTCCCTCAAATCCATTTTAATATTATCCTCCCATCTACGTCTCGGCCTCCCTAAAGGTCTTTTTCCCTCCGGTCTTCCAACTAACACTCTATATGCATTTTTTTGGATTCGCCCATACGTGCTACATGCCCTGCCCATCTCAAACGTCTGGATTTTAAGTTCCTAATTATGTCAGGTGAAGAATACAATGCGTGCAGTCTGTGTTGTGTAACTTTCTCCATTCTCCTGTAACTTCATCCCGCTTAGCCCCAAATATTTTCCTAAGCACCTTATTCTCAAACACCCTTAACCTATGTTCCTCTCTCAGAGTGAGAGTATCTTTGAAAAATATTGGAGTGCAAGAGGTCAAATGACTTTATTGTCAAACGCCTGGCATTAGAAAACAACAACAACATTTCGGCATGGTCGAGCATAAAATATTTTTATATACACTAGAGTGCCAATTAACCGAATCGCGATTTTAGGCCCTAATCAACGTTAAGGTTTTTGCATATAAATCACCAGTTGCTTTTTTTTCAATGCTCCACGATTATTTTCCTTTTGCCTTTTTTCAGTGCTCCACGATTATTTTTTTTTAAATTAGATTTGGTGAAAATGTTCCCATGGCTGTCATACCCTGTTTATCAACATTTAAAAGTTTCCATTTCTTATGATTTGAAACTTCCATATCTAGTCCTGTTATTTTTTTATTATTTCGAAGTCCATGTTTATGAAATCTTAACACGTTAAAATACACATAGGCTATTTATTTAAAATTCAGTTTGTTATTAAACGTATTTATAGTCAGTTTAAAAAAATCTCAAATTCCCCCCAGAACCAAATCCTGGCTATGCCACTGCTTACAGCATCCTCAGATGGTTCAGTTTTAATCCTCAAATAACTGCAGGAAAAAGAGATGGAAATAAATATTAGTAAGTCTAATATTTTTTTCTTTTTGTGGAAAATATTCGGTTCAGAGCAAAATAATGTTTTACACCTTTACATATGTTGGTAAGTAGCCATTTTTTTAAGAATCAGATATACAAACAAAATTATTAAGTACAACAGAACTATGGAAATAATTAATACTATCTTGAAGCCCCTTCTAGTTCAAAAGTTTACTCAAGTGTGGCTGTATAAAACCTTGGCAAGACCAGTGTAGTAGGATATACAAGCTGGAACTATGAAAAGAATTAGGATATATTACAAGAATTAAAATAGGTCACATAATGCGCTGGAAATATCATATCAACTGGTACAATCACCAATAGGGAACATCCTCATACAAAATTCTGAAGGTTAAGTTCCATTACCACCCAGCTGGAAGAAAGAAAAGATGAAAAGAACTTTCTCTGCTGTCATCATAACAGATCAAAAGGCTTAAAACCTGGAAGATGACGATGACTTTTTTAAATAAAATAGTCCCACAAATAAGCTCCAGTATAAATCCGTATATCACCTTATAAAAACATATCATTAGTTACTACAATTCCAAAGTTTTACCAATACATCAGGAGCAAAATACTTACCTTCTCATAGCAGAATACCCAAACATATCCTCCGAAAACATTGCATCTGCATCAATTATGACAGAATGATCAGCAGTATGGAAACCACCATCTAGCAAGGATATGAGATCCTCTGGAACGTACGAGTCTGGTGCATCATCTGCATCATCACCTTCTTCATCATCACGACTCAGAAGATTGTTAACTGCCAGGTTCACATCAAGATTGGTGCGCTGTAACAATATCACAGTGATTATGATTATAATAATCAGTGAAGACAGGACAGCTCTGCTATTTTATATTACAATAGTTTTGGGCATAATTTCTAGACACTGTGACATTGCAAAGATGGTACTACACTAGATATTGGCTGAGAAAAGAGCAAGAGTATGCAAGCACACAGATGTAATTACAATATTTCGCAGTCATATTCTACATTGACATTCATTTTGATTTTTATTCATTATAAGTAAAGAAATGAAGATGGATAAAAAACGCTGTAACCACCAGTGTGTCAAGTTCAGAGTAAAAATTACCCCTAAGAAGATTAACATTTTATATCCTTAAAAAAAAAAAAAAAAAAAACGCGCGCGCAGATATTCTCAAATCTATGCATCACATATACACCAAACATATTTGAAGGGATAAGAATGATATAGTCTTAAACCACACTGAAAAAATTTTACAGGAGAGTGTACTGAGGCTTTAGAGTTCAATGCTATTAGGTGTGGTATCATGATTTCTTCGGTATGTACTTACGTCATATGTTGAGCAATTGCAACAGAGAGTTCAAAAACTCCCAGTCAATTTTTTTTCGAAGCGTGTTCTTTCATTTAAGAGCATTGGTTTAGACACATTTCATCCAGTTATGGTAAGAAATGTCGAGCCCACACTCCTAACAGATATTTCGACAGCCTTGAAATATTCAGTGATATCAATATAAGTAGGTTCAGGAAAGTGTCCCATTTCGGGGACATTCTTTCCTACCTTGTGATCAGCATTTGGCAGTCATTGAAAAAAAAAATGAAAAGAAATGCTGAGTCCATGGAAATGTATCAAGGAGGAATTCACTTAGTTGAACAGAAATTGCCTGTTTATAATGTAAATAGTAATGAAATAATTGATTTTCAGAATGAATAAAAAAAAAAAACAAAACAAAACACGCACGCGCACCCCCCCCCCCCCCAACCCCAGTGAATGATAGAATTCCTGCACAGAAATATCACATGTACTTCGGTAGGCTACATCATAGTAATATGATAAGTGTAAGTAATCACTTCGTGATTCAAGACGGCGCCATGTTCCATCGGACCCTGGCCACTTAGTCACTCGTAATGAGTGCACCTCTGTACATAATGTTGGACATTGTGCTACTGTCACATGGCCCACATAAGGGTAGGCCACCAAAGGGGAACAGAGAGGTAGAACTTAAACTGAGAGGCATTCAATTCAGCATTGGAATTTGAATCCAGTGTGACTTAGTGGATAAAGCATCAGCACACAGAGCTGAAAACCTGGGTTCGAATCCCAGTGCCGGAGAGAACTTTTCTCTGTTCTACTCATTCTTCACCCTTCAAGAAAGCTTACAAAGGTCAGATTCCTGTAAATGAAAACAAACTGAATGATGTGAAATTTTTTATGAAATTCATACACAATGATATGATATTCTAAAATATGATACTTGAACAATTAAGTTTGTTTTAAAAAAATAAAGATTTATGTAGTTTTTTTAATCTCCTGAAAAGTTTACTTCTCCAGACTTTCGGAGTTTTTGAAATCAAAGTTTCAATTTTTATGGTAGCTTCTTCACGTGTATAAGATGTGAATTCTATTTTAATTCTATTTCCTATTTTATTTTATATTCTCTTATAGGCCTATTAATATTATATCTGAACTGCGACTGAACACAAGCGCTGCTCATTCAGTCTCAAATTTTGTTAATACTACTGTATCTCCTGTTTTATATTGTTTGTATTATTTTATTTCTATTTCTCTTGTTTGTTTGTAATTATATTCTTTATTCTTTATTCTGTATATTTAAATTTAAATAAATAAAAATTAAAAAAATTCGCACAAAAAAACTATTTTTGTTACAAGTGTGGCTTTGAACTGTCCCATTCTCACCCCTTCGTTTAGTAAAGCTCTTTCATAAGGAACTTCCTTCAAGAATTAACTTAATAAAACTAAAAAATAAAGCAGCAAAGGAGTAACCATATGAAGTTACCTGAAGTTCCCGTATGATCAGATTGCGACTCTTGCCCTGTAGCACAACTTGCGCCTGTGACACCAGCTCCTCAGGAACATATGGGGCAGGCACAATAGGGCGCGAGCCTCCCCCTGCTCCTCCCGCCCCAGCTCCTGCCCCCATGATCACCCCAGGAGCACCACGACCTCCGGCAGCCCCACTGGCACCACCAGCAGCACCACGGAGAGAAGCATTGGACCGCATGATGCGAGCACGTGTTCTTGTGAGCTGGCGGCTGCTTGAACTCGATCCTGCACCACCAGTGCTGCCGACTTTGCTGTTATTGCTGTTGCTGTGTAAGTAACACCAAACAACCACAATTAACATAGTTTCTAGGAAAAGTTTATATCTTCACGAGTTTTACATTCTTAGCAGGGTTGCCAGATGCTCTCATCAGGAATACAGGACCGGTAATGATAGGGCCTACTGCATACATAAATGTGAATACACATATGAATTAATTCAATTCGTAATACAACTGATTTTATTCGTTTTATGTATTTGAACTACACATATAGGGCTGCCTAAACTTTCAATTTTGTTACATTTTTGCTATGTTATGCAATTTCCTTTGAATTAATTATAAGTCTGGATAAATGTCATATTAAGCATGATCTATATAGGAAAAGTGCATGATACAGTGTTTAAATTCTATTAATAATAAATCAACTTCCAAAGCGAGTAAAAAAGAATTATTCATTCATTCATTTAATTCATAGTGTACTGCTCGAGGACAGGTAGTATTTCACTGCAAACCCAGCATTCTCCAATCTGTCCTATTTTCTGCCTTCCTCTTAGTCTCCACATATGATTCATGTATCGTAATGTTTGTCATCTGATATTTTTTTTGTACCCCGAACTTTCCTTCTGTTCACCATTTCTTCCAGTGCATTCTTCAGTAGTCAGTTTCTTCTTAGCCAGTGGCCTAGCAAATTTATTTTTGTTTTCTTTCTGGACAGTTTCAGCATTATTCTTTCTTCACTCACTCTAACACACCTTCATTTCTTATTCTGTGTGCCCATTTCACATGCTGCATTCTTCTCCATATCCACATAGAATAAAGATATAATACCTAATACATACTGTGGTGGCAGGCCAGAACATTCTGGCCGCGTCAGGGAGTTTCGCGCGCGTCTGGGGAGAAGGAAGACGCGGGGAGAGGAGACGCGAGCTTTGTCAGGTACTGGGGCGCGGCGCAGAGAGAAGTGAAACAAGGCTACGGGACAGCACAGCGGAAGCAAGGAAACGTCTGGAAACCAATTGTTATGGAGGTCCAGTGCAGTGAACTTGAGTGGGTCCGTAACTGTGGCAGTGTCCAGGCGAGGACCTGAGTTCGATGTGCAGCGAACTTGAATGAGTCTGTGACTGTGGCAGTATCCAGGCGAGTGCGACATATCCGGAGGCTTGGGTTCGATGTACAGTGAACCTGAGATAGAAGAACTAGCCAAGGCGAACGAACTGTGAACGGACAGTTTTGTTTTGTACAATACTGTAGTAGTAATGTTTTTACTTCACTAGAATGTGATAGGAGGTGCCAGACAGCATTGACGATGACGTTGAACATAGATATGAATAAGGATTTTTAAAAATAATTTTATAGAAATTAGCAAAAAATTGTATTTTTCTAATTTTTGACATTCCAGGACAATGTATAACTCAATCCTGGACACACGATTAAAATTCAGAAAAATCCTGAGAAATTACGGACATCTGGCAACCCTGATTCTCAGTAAGTTAAGAACACAATGGCAAAAGTGTAGAAATTCTATAAATAAACTGATGATTACTAACACCTTCAGATTTGACAGATTAAGTTTCACAGACTCTGATAGTCTGACCACAGTATATAAACAGTGTATAAAACAGCTTTCTACATTACGTATTTTACATGTAAATTACACGTAAAATACGTACAGGTAATTTACTCGCTCAACCCTGATTATAATAATAATAATAAATATGTAAAATGTTATTCAAGGAAGGAAAAAAAAAAAAGTAAATTGCAATAATTATCAACAAGTATAATAACATAAATATCAGGATTTTTACACACCTAGTCAGTGGGATGCGTACCCTGGAAACAACCCTGCGTACCCTTTAGACTGAATACCACTGCTCTAAATATGTAACTGCCACAATCAAAGTTAAGGCCAAGCATATGTGTGAAATTCCAATATACTTTTATGGTTTATGGTTGCCCTAACCACAATTTTTATTTATGTATAAGTTAATAGAAGTAAACAATATGCACAAAAGTTAATACACTATGCAGTGAAATTCTATTCTAGTTTAAAAACTCCTTAATATAGGGCTATAAATGCTAAGGAAATTCCCAATGTTTTCAGTATCACTCATTTTCTTGTGATAATTATACAATACAATTATTATAATAATCCATGAAACTTGTATATTCGAACTGCATAAATATTTCAGTTTCTTCGTGTAAAAAACAGAAAATGATGCATCAATTGACTATGAGTCTTGAAAGTCTATACAAATCAGTATATTTAATACCTAGAAAGTCTTATGTTACCTACAAATGTACAATGTTATTTTAAAATCTGTGTTTGTACATATTTATGTTAAGTAAAAAAAAAAAAAGGTATTAGAAATATAGTATTAAAACTCGCTAATTATTAAGTTAGAAATTAAAAGATCAATGTTGTCCTTCAGAAGCATTCCTGATACAGACAAGCACACTTACCTTTTGTTGGGATCATTCTTGCTAAGATCAAGCCTGTCTGAGATTATGGAAAATGACACTCTGCACACACGTCCGTCCTCCAGCAACAGAGCGAAGTGACTTGGACCCACCACAATCCGCTTCACAGCGACTTTGAGGTTACTGAGAGCAGCGGGAGTGGCACATCCAAAACGATTCAATTTCTCAGATACCTCTTTAAGCCTGCAAGACAAAGGGAATTAAGTTTTCTGTTTTTCTTCAAGCAGGAATGCAACGTATATCAATTGCTATGAACGGGATAAAACTGCAGGGTATATTAATTTATAAGAGACCTTACAATTCGAGACGTAGATGGGAAGATAATATAAAAATGGATTTGAAAGAGGTGAGATGATGGGAGAGACTGGATTAATCTTGATCAGGATAGGGACCAATAGGGATAGGGCTTATGTGAGGGTGGCAATGAACCTCTGGATTCCTTAAAAGCCATTTGCAAGTAAGTAAGTAATAGATATTACAATTAATAAAACAGCAATTAAAACTGAAATACAGCACAATCCTCGGAATAAGATACTGCTATTAGTATTAAAATTCATGATGCAAAGGAAGAGGCATTAGTGCCCAATTCCTGACTGGGGAAAAAAGCTGGGATATAAACAGAGAGGTCACGTACCGTGGCGTCGTGGTTTAAGGCATCCTGCCTAGGACTTGCATTACGGAACGCACACTGGTTCGAATCTACATGGGGGGGAAGAAATTTTCTCATGAAATTTCGGACAGTGTATGGGACCGGTGCCCACCCAGCATCATGATGCATTTGGGGAGCTATGATAGGTAGCGAAAATCTAGTTCCGCAAACCAGCTATAACGGCTGGGGGAATCATCGTGCTAACCACACAATACCTCCATTCTGGTTGGATGATCGTCAACCTCTGCTTCGGCATTTGGACGTGATGCCAGCAGCAGGCTGGTCGGTCTTGGCCCTTCATGGGCTGTAGCGCCAAGGATTTTTATAAACAGAGAGAAGTGAAGAAGAATATGGAGAAGATGAAAGTTAAGAGAGGAAAAAAATAGAAAATGAAGGTAAAGATAGAGAAAATGGAAGGAAAGGAGATGGAAAAGATGGCAAAAAATAAAATGAAAGAAAAAGAGAAGAATATGGCAAAGACGAATAACATGAATAAGAACAGAAGAATAGATGAAACACAAAGGAAAGGAAGAAAAGGCATAGACAGTAAATAAAAAATGGAAGAATACAATGAAGACAGGGGCAGAGAAAGAGAAAAAGAATAAGATGAAGACAGAGACAGATAGACAGATAAGAGGAAGAAAAGAATAAGATAAAGAAGAGATAGATAAGAAAGAAGAGAAGAATAAAATCAGAAAGGCAGATGCGGAAGACTAAGAAAAGAATAAGATGAAAACAGAGGGAGATGAGGAAGAGAAGAAAAAGATGAAGATAGAGGTGGATAAGGAGGAAGAAAAGTTGCTGATTAGTCAACTGTCCGAAAACAGGTTTGAACCTCATAACTAACACCAATAAGGCATCACTCATGAGGCAACTAGGCCAGGAGATAACGGGTAGGGTAGCACGAATTCTTTTTCTATACTGGTTTTCTTCCCCAGTTAGTCTGTAATTTTATGCCTTTATGAAGCTCTATGTGCAATGAACCCCCTGCATATTATTTGCTGAATTTGCGTTTCTGATTTCTATTAATAAGTCTACTCTCAATTCTCGTTCGGAGTTCTATATTATTTCTTGAGTAATAGCTTTCGAGTTTATTAAAAATACATATAGAGATGTGACCTGCGTACTAATGGCATAACATAAAATTCTACTGCTGAAATTGGAATTCACTTTGTGCTGGGTCATTCCATACAAAATTTTAAGAATATGCCAATGATGTCATGAATTTTTTTGGGCTTTTAATATAATAATGTTATTATGAAAATAAATTAAATTGCCAACTATGACCGCCATATCATTAATATTTTAGTCATACGGATGACTGACAAATGGGTGGCAGTTACATCTTATCCATCATTTAAAATATTCTAGACATCCTATATGAAGTGTCATGAAAACTAAACAGACGCCATTGTAAACCTGAATAACTATATTTTAATACCTTATTAAGGCATGCTCATAAAAACACCTCAATGAAAAAAAAAATAGTTTTATATTCGAATGCAACAAATTAAATTCCTGCGAATTTCATTCGTATTAAAGAAAAGCTTTCGAGTTTATTAAAAATACATATAGAGATGTGACCTGCGTACTAATGGCATAACATAAAATTCTACTGCTGAAATTGGAATTCACTTTGTGCTGGGTCATTCCATACAAAATTTTAAGAATATGCCAATGATGTCATGAATTTTTTTGGGCTTTTAATATAATAATGTTATTATGAAAATAAATTAAATTGCCAACTATGACCGCCATATCATTAATATTTTAGTCATACGGATGACTGACAAATGGGTGGCAGTTACATCTTATCCATCATTTAAAATATTCTAGACATCCTATATGAAGTGTCATGAAAACTAAACAGACGCCATTGTAAACCTGAATAACTATATTTTAATACCTTATTAAGGCATGCTCATAAAAACACCTCAATGAAAAAAAAAAATAGTTTTATATTCGAATGCAACAAATTAAATTCCTGCGAATTTCATTCGTATTAAAGAAAATCTTATTCCTAATCCATCTCCGAAGTTTTATGACTTTATCTAAAAAAACCTGTGAATAATTAAATTAATAAAAGTATTCATTTTTGTTCTGACGGTTGAAAATCGCTTGCTATGTGTGGCGGTCACAGTGTTTGCGAGACTTCATAACGATGAGTAATCTCAAATGTCCGTCTCCCTGACCTTGATTGCACAACATTCTGTATGACAGGAGAGCCTACCTGCTGAGCTCCTTTGTTCCGGTGAGTTATTTCTTATTAAAAACTGACATGATATTTAAGTCACCATTCTGAAATTTTCACAGTGGAATCAATATACTCTAATGAATTCAACACATGTTTTTTCGTCTGTAAAAATGAATTGCATTTTGTGTTCTACATTTTTTTAAATTATTTACGGTGGGTAACTATTTAGAAAATTGTACATTTTTTTTTTTTTTTTTTTTTTTTCATTTTTTGGGCATTTATAAACAAGGTTCTCCTTTTTCGAATTGCATTGAAATCATTTTTCCATTTTCCTTTACATAGTAAGAAAACTTCAATGAATGAAACTGTGTTCTTTGTTAAACCAATATTTTAAATTCTGATTGCTGCCAAACTATGAAATATATAAATATAGTATTCCTTGAAATTCATATTTAGAACACACAAAATAACCTACTACAATATTTTTAACTTTTGAGACATCATGGTTCAAAAACATACTTTTTTGCATGGAATGACCCTGCTACTATTACATTGTTACTCAAGAGCAATCTGCACCAGCTCGTTTTTTGTTTTGTGTTATATAGTGACAACTCATTCAGAGTAACATGTTTCAAAGTTTAATGTATCACAGCAAAACATGCATTTGTGCAGGACAAAAATTTTTACATGAAAAGGAAATATGTTGAAGATAATCACTGAAAAGAAACATTTTAATGTAACATTTAACCACATTGTAATATAACATTAATTTTATCTTGTTATGTATAACATCACACCAAAAGTGCTGAATGTCACCCTGTTCATAGTATGTAAAATCGCAAGTATTGAAAGCTATGTAGTTATATTAGCCAACACCACTGCACCTAAACCAGCCCATTATTTATTTTCTGGTTCCCGAGTTTAAACACAATTTAAGACTTGTGAGTCATATTAAGTCCACTTTGGACAGCATCTGGTTCATAAGACTAAAGAAAAGATGTTTATTTTGGACATACTTTACTCTTCGAGTATATATTATTGTTATAGATTAGTTATAACACTTAATCTATACAATCTATAACAGACAAGAAACGCAACAATCAATCAAAACAAGGGAAAATAGATCAGAGTCGTGCATAATAAATTCCTAACAATCACACTTGTAACATCTGCAATTAAAATTATATTGGATAAATTATTTATGATTGAGGCAGAATCATTAATATAAAAGAATAATGGACCTAAAATCGAAACCCTGGGAAATTCTCTTCTTCCCACACTCTGAGATTTTCGGCTCTTCTGACTTCCTCATTAAAAAGAATGAGAGTCTCATTGTTATACGATTTATACCATAACTTCATCTTCTGGAACAATATTTAACATTTATTATTGTTAAGATATAAGTAATACATAAATATTCTCTGTATATAAAAAAAAACTATTCCCCGAAATTAAAAATATGAGTTTCACAATAAATTTTACAAATTTGAACAATACAGCATATAAAACTAAATACAAATAAATAAATTCCTTCACGTGTAAACCTAAGCTCTCATGGAATCAACAAAGTCCTCCGAAATGGACTTAGCATATGGCAGTCAGGCATTTTCTTTGTCTAAGATCATACATACTCCAACATTTGCTGTTAATTAGTTAAAAAAAGTAAGTGAAAACTACAAAAGTGTGTTGAAATGTATACATTACAGAGGCGACAGAGAAAGTGTTAAATTTTTTTTTAACCCCTTTACTCCCACTGTTCCCAAATGGGAACATGCATTATTTACGGCGTAAATGATTTGAGAGGACCAATAATCATCTTATTTTGTTTCTTATGTGTCAATAAGTAGGAATATATAAGAAACACCAACATTTTTAATAAAAAATAATTTGGGCATAAATAATTTGGGCAATTCTGAAATATTTATATTCCAATCATTGAAAGTGTCTTGGGATCAAATGGGTTAATTTATTTGACAATTTTTGTACATTGGTACTATCAATTGTGCTTAAATAATTAACATAAAGTTAAAAAATTAACTAAATTGCAAACTATTTTTGTCCCTTTGTGTCAAATGCCATTTTATGTTCAAATTTTAACAGGCAAAGCTATTTGTAATTGTTTTAGATATTGTAATAGTAAGCTTATACATATTTAAAATGTTCAGGTTTTTCTCTGACATATATGTACACATAAATGCATACATTAATCTTATACAAAATAATACAAAATATGAGGCACACCTTTTAAGAGAACCAATGTTTCCCTTACATAGTCCTATAGTTGTTTCAATTAAGACAGTGAAGGAGAGCAAAGGAGGGGGGGGGGGAAGAAAGAATGGGAAAGAAAAAATTAAGAACAGAAATCTGATAAATGTTGAAACAATAGGTTCTTAATATCTATGTATATATTACAGACTTCTTCCAAATTAAACTGTTAAAATCTATCTATTCAATAATCATTTCACATGCATGGATAAGAAAGGACAGTACTACTGTTGTATTGTACACTGGCTCGCAAAACTTTTGTCCTATGAAATAATGTGGAAGTGAACTTTGTGAGATATTATTTGGCAATATGTCTACACACCCCACTCCATATGTCGTCCTGGGAAGGAAAGTATTTGAACTCTGAGTTACAGGTATATATCTAGCTAATCGAACCAAAACAACCTTTAGTGCAATAACGGTATATGTAACAGACAGAAATAAAACATTGAGTCTATTTTGCACCGAAATGTTTAGAATATGTTGATTTCTCTTGAGTAGTCTATTATATAATATTCCAGGAAAATTTTTCATCTTCCCTGCATGTATAATACCATGTTGGATCTTAAACATAGAATAGATGACATCACGTTTTGACAAGAATATTATGAATATCCATGGGAAAATGTAATATTTTCAGATTAAAAGATTTTCTCAAACCCCAGTCATGGGCCTATTCAGGTATTTCATCCTATTGGGTCCACAAGGTTCCAGCCAGATTATGTAACATCAACACAACGCAGTGGACGTATTTCTGTCGCTGTTTGGGGATGGATTTCCAGGCTATGAGGAGGAACTCTGTCTAAATTGAAGAGAATTTGATTTCCCAGCAATATATCCAGACGCTGGAAAATACTGTATGCTGCCTAGCATGCGCATATTGCAAACTGATATAATTATATTTTTCAACAGGACAATTCCTTGATCTACACATGTTTGTTGTATCAGATATGGTTCCAATATCATGTTTGGTGCTGAAACCACAGACATTTGCTATTCTATATGCTTTGCTGATTTTTTAGTTCGTTACATCCACATTTTCGTTTCATTACTATATGAGAGTAATATGCAAACCTTTTTTTTTTATGTGTGTGCAAAATATAAATTAAACTGCTGTATCCTACAGGATATAATTGATAATCAAGTTTTAAATTATACACATACTCATAAAAATTTGTCTTAATAAAATTATTTACCCGATTTTTTAGAATATTAATCTACTGATTGTTAGTGCCACCTTTAATCAATGTAATTTTAATAATAATAAGAAAGACACTCTTTCAGCTTTCCCAATAACGGGACTGCCACATTGGACAAAGCATAACACACACACAGAATGAAGGAAAAAAAAACAGACCACAAAAGAGAAATGTGGGGGGGGGGGGAAGGGAAACTGAGTACAGGAAAAATAATAGCATACATATAACAGGCCTAAACATAGTAAACAAACAGATTAGACGTTCGAACAAAAGTTCCTCCTTTTTAGGAAACAAAGTACAGGTGGTATTTTAAAATGGCAAGTGATCCTCTGATAGCAGTAAGGGAAACATCACGAATGAAGTCGTTGTTCAGCTGGAATGTCTTGCAGAAACTGACAAAGAGGCGAGGTATTGTGCCCGTAACCCAACTACTTCAATGGAGTTGAGGTGATATTTCTCCAAATAGAATGCAACTGTGGGCTCATAAATTCTGCATTTTTCTGCATGGACTTCAGCGGGCTACTGTTCCTGTGCCTCAAACCTGACTGTCAGGTCGATAATGTAGGTGGATGTTACCATGACAACAGCCAAAGAAAAATAAACTATAGGCCCATTATAACGCAAAGGAGGTGCTACAAAATGCCGTGTTTATTAAATTTATCTATATCACTAGACCACTACATAAACATTATTCTCTTTAAGTTTACTAAGTAGTTTGGTTCAACCTTTGTGTTGTGAGGAGGGATGGTTTGTTACCTGCGCGGAGACTACCTCTCACCTATGCTACTGTAAGTACAAATACCAACTTAAGAACGAAAAAAACTGTACAGTATATCAGACAAAAGTTTTGCGAGCCAGTGCACTGTACTGTAGTAGTAGTAATAATAGTAGTAATAATAATAGTAATAATAATAATAAATAACTTTACTTATAATAAATTATTATTATTATTATTATTATTATTATTATTATTATTATTATTATAGCTATATCCTATCTCTTTCACTCTCTCATGTTTCAATTTCCTGTAAGAATGTAAACTGGTTGTACCTTATGACCAGACAGCGGATTTTCGGTCACTACACAGCAACAGACAGTATATCCCTCGACTTATGAAGGGAACATGGCAATGAGTTCAATGACCTCCCTGCAGCTGATGAACAACTAACGTTCAGTATCGGGACCTAAAATCTGCTGTCTGCTTATGACACTATTCTACACATTACCACAGTGATGGGCTTAGGTTCGCTTCTCTGTATGGGTAAATCAGTCCCAGTTGAGCTACCATGTGTCAAATGATAACGGAGAAAATTCTGGTACTTGTTTTCTTTAGTAGCACTGTGGGTTACCTATATTTGGCAGATAAGGGGACAATGTTGCATCGTGATTTACTCTGCAACAGTATGCATTTCCACAAATATTGCGAGTTGAAGACTGAGTTCTCAATGCCTCTTAGTGGCACAGAGTTGCCCAGATGAAATACCTACTAACAAGACCCTGTGGTTTTGGGTGGGGAAACAGTAGCGACATTTGTGACAAATGGTGAGCTAACACCCTCACAGTAATGTGTTGCATGAGCTAATGCCACCATACCTAATAACACATAAAATTAAATCAAGCCCTCGAGAGAAAAACTAAAACTAAGCTAACCTAATCCCCTTGAGAGGGAATAGTAAACCTAACCTAACTAAATACATCGTAGTGAAACAAATCAGAGAACATAGTTACCATGATAAAAATGAAAACAGCGAGCAGTGACTAAAAGTCATAGTCAAGTTACAGTCACGACGATTAAGAGGGTGTCCAGAGCACATAATATTCAACTTGCGATATTCAGGATGTATGATAAATGACTTTCTTCTTCTTCTTCTTCTGCTCCTCCTCCTCTTCTTCTCTAATTGTGTTGCTATCGCAGAATTAGGGGATTGCCTCGGACTCACTTCTTGTATTTGTCCCTATCTCTGGCTAGGCTGCAGAACTGACACAAAATGTTTTCATCCGGCTTGAAGCAACCTGCTTCATCACCTCCTCCCATGTGATTCTTGGTCTGCCTATAGGTCGCTTCCCTTGAGGCCTAGCCTCCAAGAATTGGCGTGGTTTCTGGTGTTCCTCCATCCGTGTAATATGTCCAAACCAAATAAGTTATCGGTCTTCCATTCTCTTGCTTATGGGTGGCAGTTGTAAATCCTCCCGTATCCTCTCGTTTCTTACCCTGTCCCTTTGTGTTTCCCTACTATTCTACTGCGTTAACTTTACTTATATCGTTCGTCATAATAAATGACTTCTTGTTTTGAACTTCTTATATGTAACTTTGTTTACTGTCATAAATTAAGGTTTCTGAAACAAACAGATTAACAAGTTGTTGTGTTCCATCAATAAGATGACTTCAGTTTTGAGTGTAGAAGAGCTAAAAAAAAATAACTGCCAGGTATGATGTATAGAATTCAGTTGTCTTGGGTAACAGTAGTGGAGAAGAGAAAATGACATTTATAAGACACTCGACCCAAGACAATAAAAAAACTGCCACCATAAATTAATTACTACTGGCTCTATTAATGACACTCGTAAATCAGGCATCCTTCAACAATATGGAATCCAGACAACATTGCTGTGATCAATGAACAAAATGTTTACCAGAAGTCCCACGACATCTGTGCATGCTGCCATCAGAGAAAGTGACTCAACTCATTATTCATTTCAATCAACTTTGAAAGAAATTCTGTCATTTAAATGTTGGAAATCACATTACATGCAGGAAATTACCCTAGACGATTAACTGATGAATGGAATTTGCAGAGATAATGTTGTTTTGGCAGAAAGATTGACCTGAACTCTTTCAAAATATTCTTTGGAGTGTTTTTCATG
Source organism: Periplaneta americana (assembly GCF_040183065.1). NCBI lineage: Eukaryota > Metazoa > Arthropoda > Insecta > Blattodea > Blattidae > Periplaneta > Periplaneta americana. The sequence continues at coordinate 33,572,225 of NC_091119.1, forward strand.
TAGGAATATTTGTACACAGACAATTAGTCACTACTAGGCAGTGAATAATCAAAATAAATGTGGTATAGCATGACATCCACGAGAACTGTTGGACCCTTTTTTCTTCGTGAAACAATGAATGCAGAAAAATATTTGAATATGTTGACTAACCAAGTGTAGCCAGTGACATCTCAATGGAATATGAACACACATTTTATCCAAGACTGAATTTCTCAATGTCAGAGGGTGGCTTCTTCAGCATTTCACTGAAAAATGGAATGGAAGATGTGGATCTTATCACTGGCTCACTTGCAACCCAGATCTTACACCTTCAGATTTCTTTTTGTGGAGTGGGCCAAAGAGGTGATTTACAAAACAAAATCATGTATTGATACACTTGAAAAAATTACATTTAAGTAATCTTAGCATGTAGGCTTTCACGGCCAGCATCAATAGAACAATACTAACAATACCATCCCATCGCACCTCCTCATACTCATCCTCTTTCACAATAGTCCTGCCAAGACTCTGGAATTCGTTACCTGCTAGCATCAGGGACTGTCGAAATAAAATTCAATTCAAACGCAAACTTACTAGGCACTTGGTCAGTAATTGAGACTCGTTCAGACATGGTTTCTTGTAAATATTTCAATATCCGGTAATTTCAACACTATAGAATTTTGTTATTGTAGGTTTAATTTGTAATTTAGTAAATACAAAAATATTCTTTGTTCTTAACTTCTATGATAAAATGTCTAGTTTTCATTAATCAGGTATTCTTGTCGTACTTTAATTTTTATTGTTATTGTAATTGTAATTGTAAATTTAATATTAATTGTAATCTTATTGTTCATTTTATAGTTGTAATCCCCTGGTAGAGGGACAGAGAAGGCCTGACGGCCTTATCTCTACCAGGTTAAATAAATAAATAAATACTGATACTAATACTAGAACAAGGATTTTCCAGGCTGAGAGGCTGTGGTCTATTAGTGGTGTTGCTACCACACATTTCGTCTATTGCTGCGGCAGACATCTTCAGTGGCAAGGTACACACAGACAAAGTGATTTCTTCAGCATACCAGGGACAACTGATACTGCAACTGGTCATATGTCCGAATTTATAGGGCGAGGCTGGGGTCAATATTCAATAAATGGACATAATGAATTATGGATCATCTGTCCCTACAATACTAAGGACCGATGAGATTTTGTATAGTATAGTTTAATTTATCTCCACTAGACGCCTCCCACAATTATCATAATAAGTTGATAACATGTTACCAAGATATGGTAAAGGAGTATTGACGAGTCTAAACATATAATTTTTTGTGGTCCGAGGTATTTGGGTATTTGCACCATGTCAAAAACACAGAGACATGCAACATTCCGAAGGTAGGTACTGATCCTGTCCTGAAGAATAAATCTTGGTAATGAATCCAACAGTTAAGATTACACTTTCCCTGCCTTTCCTGATGATGGAGCTGAGAATTCACTCAGAAAAGTAAAAGTCTCTACCTCTTCTATCATCATCATCATCATCATCATCCTTCACGAATTAGGCCTCTGTAGACCTGTTACCTCTTCTAAAATGGTACAAATACCCAAACATTTTGCACCATTTCTGTTATTGAGAAAGTCTCAAAATAATACACCTTATGTTCCTTTTAGAAGAAGATATGAGATGATGGATCACATGCAGAGACTAAGAGGAAGGCGGAAAATAGGGAAGTTTGAGAATGTTGGGTTTACAATGAAAGACTTGCTCTTGGGCAGAAAACCAAAAATGAATAATAATATTCTTCATAAACAAATTTATTTTTCTCACGCAGAAACTTTATTAACTATATATATTATATAGTCAAACGAATTTATTTATCATGTAATGGAAGCCGCAATTTTGAATTTTTTTCACTTCTAATTCCATCACCCCTACCAGACTCGAACACATATCACTACTACATCACATATGACTGCTTAAAAATACTAAGAAAACTGCGTTACATTAGTCAGAATCATATGCAACAGCGAAGAATCATGTAGCAAAACTTTAATTTTATCTTTCTGATATCGTTATTAAGATAAAAGCATGTAGCTGATATTTTGTTTTATCTTTTTTTCAAAAGCTACTTTTGTTAATACTTTCAACTACAGTACAAGTTTTATATCCTCTGTTCTAAAAAGACGCTAAAAAGAAAAATGCAAGCGTAGAAACTTTTCCATTTGCTGATTGGTTACTATGAAGATTCTTATTGCTGCTACACATTGACCCAATCTGTGCAGTCTGTGCTTGGTGGTCCATTGTTCTCGTTCTCAGTAATGAGGTTAGGTTGTGGGTGATTAGATTTTGTGTGTGTACGTCTTAAGGTTGAGTGCCAAGATTTATTAAGCTCAGACCTCCTTCACAATTGTTCTAAACAAGAATGAGAACATTGGACACCAAGCATGGACTGCATAGACAACAGTAAACCACGCTTCTGTCCTATAAATTCGGACACATAATCAATCAGAGTATCAGTTGCTCCTAGTATGCCAAGGAGATCACTTTGCCCAAGTGTACCTCGTCAATGAAGATGTCTGCCGCAGCAGTAGAAGAAATGTGTTGTAGCAACACCACCAGCAGTAGACTACAGTCTCTCAGCCATGAAAATTCTTTTTCCATTACAGAAGTAGTCTAATCAGAAACATATTCCTGTGCTTGTTGCAGGCAATAATTGATGACATACCCAGCAGCGGTACCTCTATATGAGCACTGGAGCATGTGAACACCTTAAAAACCAACAATAATCATACGTATTACTGTATTAATATTATTACCGGTACATCTATTACTTTCCAATGCGCACTGACGTTCCTACATTTTTCGTCTCGAGAGAATGTCCCGTTCGTGTGTCGTGTGTCTTTAAATCTCCATTGGACAGGTTGAGGTTGACATCAGCTCGCACAATTTTTCTGTAGCAGGGTGAAATAGCCTGAGGCGAGAATATTTTCTGGTTTGGTACAATGATTACAATAGCTCTGCTCGCACAGGTCTTAACGTGCTAGTGACAGAGAAACAGAGATGCTCCATCTCTCTTGGGTCTGACATCCTGTTCCTTTCTCCCTCTTTCCTCATTTTCTCTCTTTACTTTTTCTTTTCAACATACCATTATGTGCGGGGGTTGATTCTGTTGTCTTTTGTTCAGCAAAGTAAGGAAAATACAAGCTGCATTGGTGCATATTGAGACATTTCAAGTTTGGAAACTGACGTATGTGAAATTGTGAGTGTGTTAAATTAAAAGAGGATTAAAACATTCCTCCGTAACACCATGGCAGAAGACCGATTAAGTACATTGGCTATGTTGGCAGTGGAAAAAAAAAAACTTGTTAACAAGATTAGAGACTTCAATAATAAAGTTATTGATAAGTTTGCATCTCTCAAAACTAGGCGCATGGAGTTTCTCTACAAATAAATCCAGATCTTCAACACCATCTACAACAGCAGTGAAGGTGAGTCCTATGAATTAATTTTACTCTACTCTTGTTTAATGGTTTTAATTTTGGTTTCATATGCGTAGATTTGGTACATGAATATTAGAACTCGTTTATCTCTGACGTGTGACTCAGCTATACGAGAATATATCAGTGTGTTCATTACTCATATTTTTTTTTGTGAACACCCATTCAAAAAAGGCACGAGCCGCCACTGGACATACCTAAGACTTTACAGAAGTGTGTGTGGAAAATGCAGGAACCAGTGTTCAATTTTCAAAACTCATGTAGACAAACTTGTTAATCCTTGTTTTTTTAAACAAAGATTTCTGACAATGAACAAGAAATTTAGGCCTATAACTCTTTTAAGGATTTTAAAATATGGAGTTACTTATCACACATCTGGAATAAAAAAAATACATGCTGCCACATGATAGATCACAATCCCCATGATCAGACGGAACCACTATTGTGCCAAATATGGGTAACCCATGGTACCATTTAAAGTAGGCCTAAACAATTAAGAAGGATTTTAATTACAATACTATACTGGAGCTTGTCCACTATATATAATTTATTGCAGACTTCATGCTATCGACTCTGCAGCCAGATACACGTGGTAAGGATGAAGTCCATACATAAACTTAACTGAATTGTAAAGAATTCTTTGTGAAGTTTTATGTTGTAGGTAATATACAGTTATTGTGCATTTTCGGGAAGATATTTTTATTATTATTATTAATTAATTAATTAATAATAATAATAATAATAATAATAATAATAATAATAAGCAGCAGTAGCAGTAATAGTAGTAGTAGTAGGTTTACATTAGTAATAATAATGATTTTAAGGAATAAGTGCACAATACTGGAGACGCCCACTTTTCACATATGCCACTTATACATTAATTCAATTGTCTTATGGGATTGTGGAACTAAAACGGGGTGGGGAATAAAAATTCTTCTCCTTTCTTTCACATCTACGCTTTTCCTCCATTTTTCTGCTCTTCCTTCTCACTTTGCATTTTTATTGGGTGTATTATTCGGTTGAGAAACTTTTATCATCCAGTCTGCTGTCGAAAAATCTGAAAGTTAGAATTTATAAAACAGTTACATTGCTGGTTGTTCTGTATGGTTGTGAAACTTGGACTCTCACTTTGAGAGAGGAACAGAGATTAAGGGTGTTTGAGAATAAGGTGCTTAGGAAAATATTTAGGGCTAAGAGGGATGAAGTTACAGGAGAATGGAGAAAGTTACACAACACAGAACTGCACGCATTGTATTCTTCACCTGACATAATTAGGAACATTAAATCCAGGCGTTTGAGATGGGCAGGGCATGTAGAATGTATGGGCGAATCCAGAAATGCATATAGTGTGTCACTTGGGAGGCCGGAGGGAAAAAGACCTTTAGGGAGGCCGAGACATAGGTGGGAAGATAATATTAAAATGGATTTGAGGGAGTTGGGATATGATGATAGAGAATGGATTAATTTTGCTCAGGATAGGGACCAATGGCGGGCTTATGTGAGGGCGGCAATGAACCTCCGGGTTCCTTAAAAGCCAGTAAGTAAGTATTTAAATTTTAATTTTACTTACAATATTGGAATCACTGGAATTCGATCCAGGAACCTTTCGCTCAGCAGTATCTCATCTTAACCATTAGACCATAACATCGTTGAAAATGCGAGCTTAAAATAATTTACAAGATATACCTTCGATAAGTACTTCAACTATTAATACAAATTAATTCATGTAATAATAATGGAAATGATTTTTAAGCTTAAATTTTGCGAATGGTTGGAGGTTATTAATGTTATTACTTCAAAACTTCATATAGACATTTCAATACTACAAGTGAAGACAGCAAATAAGATACAGTACATTCAACTAATCCTTCAGGTCAGGTGTAGTTCTTAAGGTTCATTTTCGCATGTTCGTGCTCAGTCTTGTCTTAGTCCTACAAAGGTGAGGCTGGAAGAAATAGAAAGGTGTATTATCCTTACAAGCACGCAGTGCATTGTGGAGGAAATAGTTGAATGCACCATATAAGGTGGGTAGTAAAATGACATATATAGGCTATATTAATACCTGCCCTACCCGCAAAGATGATATCATATACGGTAATAATTTATGTATTAATAATACTTCACCTGCAACACGATATACATTTTCATATTACAGGGGGTTTTCCTTTGTAACCCCTCCCATTAGACTTTCGCCATAACCTACCTATATTATACCTACTCTCAAAATCCGGCATAGGCCTAATGCATAACAAACATAGATACTAGTATTAGTGTTAACAATAATACCTGTGAGATGTACTGTAACAGTAGTCCAAAAGTGGTAAAGGTCTATAATGTCAAAAGCAGGCAGTTTCTACAGAATATATTCCTACACGCTCTGGTATTGTGTGCACTTAAGCCAATTTTAAATTTAGCAACTGCTGATCAATATGACATTATTATTATTTCCCCTCCTCAATGACATCAGGTTCTCACTCGACATTTCTGGTCTCTCCTAACAATGGCTTATTTTTAACCCATTTCTGAGGCTGGGGTGCCTGAAAAGTGGGGTTATGCTGCCACAATATGATATAATAGGAAGACTATGAATATGTGGCACCAGGAGAATCTTAAACCTAAACTTATCTAATTTCCAGACCATGGACGAACGCAGGGACAATTCCCCTTAAGAAAAAATTCCTGTGTTCGAACTGGGAATCAGGAACTGTAGACAGAAGTGCTGACTACTAGACCACGAGGATGATAATTATATTATTATTATTATTATTATTATAGGCTAGTCTTATGTGATGTTCTACTACTAATGGTTTTTAATTTAGCGGTAATTTTCCAGAAAAGCTACACTATTCTTTCAGTGCAGTTCTTCTGGAGAATTACTATTATATTATATTAGCTATTTGCTTACACCTTCAGTCAATGTTAAGAACAGAACCGACTTGGTAATTACGTCGTAAGCCAGGCTATCTTTCCGCAACAGAGGTCCAGGACACACATACATTAGGGCTACCGGGCGCGCTTCTGTACAGAGGCAGTGGCATTTCTCTAAGGTTAGAGTCCAGTTTAGATGTGTGTGTGTATTAATCGAAAAAAAAAATGTCATATAAACATGCGTCTATTCTCAATATTTTCTAGCCCCTAATTTTCGATTAATACACACACACACACACACACACACACACACACACACACACACACACACACACACACACACACACACACACCTAAACTGGGCTCCAACCTTAGAGAAAATGGCACTGCCCCTGCGCGCCCAAATTTTTATCTGTACAAGTAAAGTTCGTTACATTCAGTAATTTAATATTGCGGCACAACTGTTGATATTTTATAGATGATGTTAGACATTAAAAGTTGTGGCAGGTTTATATACCTACCTATGCATCATTCAAAATGTATTGTTGTAATGTCTCTTTGTCATTTTTAAATGTATGCAAAGTCTGCGTGTCACGTGTTTGTTTGGAATGGCTGCGAGCAAATCATTATCATTACAAGTTTGTTGGAGGAGTGCTGGATTATACTGGCTTTTAAACTATGAAATACTTTTATAAATGTATGAGTAACATGATGTTACACTACTTTAGATATTTATATTGTAGCCTATTAGATAGATGCGATCACATATTAGGCCTATAACGTAGAGGTTAGGCTTATATACGATAGCAGCAAATACGCTACATTAGGGAATGAAAATGTGACACTCATTAATATTAAACTACTAAAAATTTGGCTCTCTAAAAATTTAATTAATGCATTAACTATTGTAATATACATGTCATTAGCAACCACTATCATAAAATGTAGGCATAGTTAAAATTATATTGTCAGTGCTCTCCTGGTGAAACTATCAAACACTTGTAGGTAACTAAAAAAATTATACATTCGCCTAAGTTATAAAGTATGGAAGTTAACTATCATTATGCGAATATAAAGTGAACTTAAAAGTAGTGTGCAATACGCATAACATAATATTCCAAAATTATCCATTGAAAAAATTTCGCCATCAAAATCCCGAACCCTTCCTGCCAAGAATGGTTAAATGTTCAGACATGTTCAAATACCGAAAAAAATGGTGCAATATGATTCCGATTTCACTTCCAAAAGTGAAACAACAAATGATTATTATGCATCTGTTAAAATGCGAAAGGCGGATGTTTAGCCATATTTCCGAACTTGTGGATGCTAGGAAATGTTCTAGAACGAAACTTCAAACGGAATATGCTACGGTACCGCCTATTGGTAACTTAGAGTAACATACGAAAATTAGGTAAATGCTATTTTTAAAATGCTTTATGCACGACTGTACTACTTAAAGACTTCTGTATCGTTTTTACATTAAAATAATTTCTGTCGGTTTATTCCAATCGGCCATGAATGATATCTCATCTGCTTCTTTGGACCTAGCCTACGCCAGGCTAAAGAAACATGTTTTACCTGTCATTGAGTTGGTCTTCAGTTCCTGGAAGGGGATGAACTACAAAATGTAATGATGACATCTTCTTAAAGATACTAAAGAACAAAAACTGACCGAAAATGACATAAATCTGTCACGCGTAATTTCATAATCATCTACAACAATTCTTTCGCCATGTTTTGTGGACAACGACGAACTTGTAACGTGCTGCATTCTATGGAGAACATGAGGAAAACACAGCTTCACCCATGTGCGCATGGTCAGTTGAACCCAGCTGTTCTTGGTGTGTTGCAATGCTGCATTGTCCCCTTCGTGCATCTGTTGTTTGTATATATGTCAGTTTCTCCTAGGTACATCTAGGAACAGAAATAAACAACTGCTTAGTTAAGCTATTATGTGTATTTCATATTGAATTGGAAAAGCAATAATAATAAATTTGACTGCCTTCAACAAGTTATGAAGTTGTTTGTGTATATAATATTAAGTTCGCAGTACAAGTGAATGAAGCCAGTTGTGATTGAGAAGGATCTGTTAGGTCCTTTTTTTAGAACTCTCAGGCAATGGGTACTAATAGTTATGCTGTGTTCCATTCAGGACTTGGTATGGAGGCTTCTGAAGTTCATGAAAGCTCAGAAAGTTCTAAACCACTCGATAACAGGGTATTAGAAAGAAATGGAGAAGCCATTTCAGTGGTTCCAGCTCCTCCGACACCTGAATTCAAATCGTCATGGAAGAGAGAAGTGGTACACAGAAATCGAGAACCAAGAGTACGAAGACAACGATGTGTCCGGAGCCAATCACTGCCAGCATGCCAATTGAACAAGTACTCTGCCGGCGAACTCCGGCGCATACGTGAACGTCTATTGAGAACGCAGAGACGTCCTGAACCGGGACCTGTTAGACATTTCACCCGTACACAGAAACTAGCACTAACTTCTCTTGCCCTGGTTGACTTTATCAGTTTCTGCTCCATGTCAATAATGGCACCGTTCTTCCCAAAAGAGGTTCGATTTAGCCTATCTTAATATTTAGAATTAAATTAGAGTAGGCATATAAATGAAGATAGAGGTACGCAGTTTTCTTGAACATATCATTAAAATGAGGGGAGAGTTTTTTTTATAGAGTGTTCTCATAAAGTTGGCATGAATCGAAGTTCTTCTTTTCGGATATCATTCTATTGTGACATGTATTAAGTTTTTCCTTTATGCTGGGATCTTGAATCGTCCATTCTGTCATAGCCACCTGATTTTGTGCTCTTCTGTTCCTTAGTTATACGTATCAAGTGCTCTAGCCAGTGAGCTACGCCAATAACAATAACCATTGTTACCATAACAGATTTTCTATTCTTTATGTAGTGTTCTCCATCTAAGCTAAACCATAACAGATAAATTCTGTAGGACCAAAAAATTAATCTTTACGTAGATTCTTCTCCCAATAGTGCATATACTGTGGAATTCCGGCCACCAAGTCACTCAATTGAGTGCGCTCCTTGTACAATGACAGTTGACTTAATACATGTCAATATAATATATGTCGAACATGGAGTAAGGCCGCAAGGGGGAAAACACTAGAGGAGAGGGATTCAATCCAGTGCTGTGGATTGAACTTCGGCATAGGCTAGCTCAGTGGCTGGGTTCGATCCCCAGCGCCGGAGCGAATTTTTCTCCTCTAATAACCACACGATTTTCTATTCTTTATGTAGGTGTTGTGTATGTAAATACTTTTCCTTGATGAATATCTGTTTACTATGACGAAACGATCTGTTCTCCATCTCAGCTAAATTAATACTGCCAGAGGCCAAGTTACAGATGAACTGTTTTATTTATAGACGTCGTAGTGTTGATATGGGAATGGTCTTGACTAGCTATGTCAGCATACATGTCGTCTTGGCGGCAGAAACGTGACCTCCCACCGGGGACACGGCCGGTCTGTCATCGCGGGCATGATGGCAAAGACGCACTGTAACCTGTAATTAAAGAAAAAACCTAGCAAAATTAATTTTATTTTTACATGAACTCTTTTGCTTGTTTATAGGTCCTATATCCATTCGGCAAAGGTTCCCACATTTTAATTAATACCCTTATATTTGAGCAGACTGTGCCTTGATGGTAGTGCATTGGGAAAACATTCAACAAAATTATATTGAGTAATGGCTTGATGGCAGCATGCTACATGAGGTTCATAAGATTTGAATTTTTATTGTCATGGTTACTTTTGCAGGCACACAGGAAAGGGATGTCTGAAACGATATCTGGCCTTGTGTTCAGTTTTTATGCACTAGTCATGTTCGTCTCATCACCTTTATTTGGAAAAATTGTAAGTAATGTTCAAATCATTTGAGTCAATAGTTGTGACATTTTGTAATGCATCATAAATTACACCGTCTTATATGTTACAGCTTCCCCGTGTTGGAGCAAAGTTCCTTTTCATGTCTGGCATGTTTGTGGCTGGGAGCTGCAACTTACTGTTTGGGTAAGTGATTGGACTGTCACTACATAAACTTACAAATTAAACCAAACCCTTTAACTCTATTAAATCATCATCATCATATCCTTCACGTATTAGACCCTACAGGATCTGTTACGGTCTCATGCCAGCGCTTGCGTGGTCTTCCCAATTTCCTCTTTCCTCTTGGTACATAAGTAAGAATCTGTTTAGGCCATCTTGTGCGATCCATCCTTTCGACATGTTTTTTCCACTGAAGTCGATATTGTTGAACAAAATTAACTATAGGATCCATTTTTAGTTCCTGCAATATGTCCACATTTTTACGCTGTTCCAGCAAAGAGCATCCCACTGTCCGTCACATGAACCTCATTTCAGCTGTCGTCACCCTTTGCTCATCAGCTTTTCTGATTGTCCATGCCTCGGTACCGTAGGTGAGGACTGGTCGAGCTAGTGTTTTATATGCCTTTAGCATTGTATGTTTCTGAACATGGGATGATTTGAAGACGGTGTTAATTACACCAGTGATTTTTATAAATTTAGATATTTTGTTTGACATATCTTCATCAGTGATGTAAGAGAGGTTATAACCTAAATAGTTAAATGAATTAACACGTTCAATTAAAGTATTATTTATCATGATCTTACTTGAAATTGGGTTCTCTCCCGAAAATGCCATGACTTTCGTTTTCTCTTTCGAGATTTCCATATTGAAATCTGAGGCGATTATTTGCAAATTATAAATGGCTCTCTGTAAAGCATCCTCTATTTGAGCGATAATAACCTGATCGTCGGCAAACATTAGTGTATCGAGAACTGTGTTTCGATTAATTTGAATTCCAGCATGATGACTTTGCCTCCAAATGTATAAAATATGGTTCATATATATAATAAACAACAGAGGGGAAAGACCGCACCCTTGTCTAACACCTTGGTTGATGGAAGTCCAGCTAGTAGTTCCGCGTTCAGTTCTTATGGCAATTTCATCTTGTTGATATAAATTATAAATGGAGAGAATGATTTGGTTTGGCACATTATCATAGCATAAAATCTCTAAAAGTTTATTTCTATCAACTCTATCAAAAGCTTTTATGAAATCAATAAAAGCTAAGTGGGTTTGAATATTAAATTCTCTGTGCTTTTCAATTAAAATCTTCATGGTGAAATAGTAGAGTATAATCTAAATTTAACAGACGAAATACTGAAATCAGAAGTAAACACTCAAATAATGAAACAATTGTCTGTAGAGACAATTAATATTAGGTACCCTCCACAAAACTGGCTTCATTTATACACCGACAGATCCTTGATCTACAGGGAACAAGGTGCCAGTCCAGGTGTTACGTGCTGTCTCTTCTCACTTTATAGATCTCTTTGATATGGAACAACAAGTTTTGATGGAGAAATCATTGCAATAAGTGAAAGTCTCGGGAATCTTTTATGCCACATCAATAAATTTAATAATGCAGTTAGTTATATTGTCAGACTCCAAAGCAGCTATTCTATCAATAGTCTCTGAACACACACCTTCATCTCAAACAGCAGAAATAACTAAAATGCTCTCTCAATTAATAATACTCAATAAAAGAATTATATTCCAATGGCCACCATGCCATTGTGGAATCCTGGGAAATGAGAATGCGGATGCTTTAGCAAAGGAGGAGATAACTGCCACTTACAGACCTGTTACTTAATCTGTGTGTTACTCTGTGAAGAGATTTATTAAATCTACCTACTTAGACTTCAACAAGCAACATTTGATAACACAATCTCAAGGGAAAAAATGGAACTCTCTGCATCATAATTCACAGTTAATTCCCAATTTGCCACGAAAATCGTCTGTAACTGCATTTAGGTTGGCAACAGGCCATGACTGTTTGCCCAAACACCTACATAGAATTGGAATATATCAGTCCCCTAACTGCCCATTGTGCAACTCAAACCAATAAATGGATTCGGAACACCTCAAAATCTGTGCTTCAGTGGCTGGCCATGACAATATCTTTGAAAAATATTAGTGCAAGAGGTCAAATGACTTCGTAAAATGCCTGGCATTAGAAAACAACAACATAAATGAAGAAACTGCTTTTAGTGTACAACATTAAAAGAATATAATATGAAGAGCACAATGTTACATGATATAAGCAGATGAATTGTTTTTAAGTTAACATAAGAGGGACATTTTCTCTTAGTCTTATTTCGGTCAGTTGCTTTTATTTTGTGTATAAAGTACATATGGGTTTACAATGTAGGCCACGAATTAATCATGCATTACAAATTATTATTCCCAATAACTAATGAGTGTATGGGTCGCAGGCTCGGAAGCAGAATCACCCCTGAAAATGTTATGTTTTTAATAATGATATTTAGAATTTAATTTAATAAGAACCACTTTTAAATTGAGGAGTGTTTTTGCAAAAGTTGATAGATGCAGAAATCAAAATTTTACAGAAATTACACTAAGTGACAGGATCTATCGAGTTTTGAAAAAACCTGGAAGGTTTGGTAGTCTCTACATACGGTATGAATCACGTTTTGGTAAATCTGATTTCATAGATCGATTCCGGAGGTAGAAAACACGCGATAACCATATGTAACTCACTTTCGAAAATTTCTGCATCTATCGACTTTTGCAAAAACGCTCCTCATTGTTCTCTGCCCATTCAGTAATGATAGTTAACATACTGTATTTGGAACTATTGATACCAGTAGATATTATTAGACATGTAGTAGGTTGCAGGCTGTAATTGTCTACGAATTTCCATTACTTTTGTACCAAAGCTGGGAGGAACAATTTCGATGGAGTTTTGTTGCTTCTAATTTCCAACTGAGATTCCCATACCTAAGCACGTTTTTACCAACCGCTACAGATTTCATGTCTTGTAGCATACATGAAAAAAATAAACGTTCAAAGTAATGCAAATCTGGCTTTCAGTTAAAGCTCCCTGTGAAGCAGACTTGAATAATTTCAAGGAAAAAATTGTTCCAGGGCTGGGTATCGATCCTGGGACCCTTTGCTTAGCGCACAAATGCTCTACCTACTGAGCTACCCAGGAACTACACCCGACACTAACCCAATTTTTTCCTTTATATCCACACAACCCAAGTGGGTTGGCAAGGCACCAGAAACCCAACTTTGAGTGTACACAAACTTTCTGTGACTTGAATTGTGGTTTTCTGTTAACATACCTACAGTAACATATATATTATGCAAATCTGCCTTTCAGGTAAAGCTCCCTGTGAAGCAGACTTGAATCATTTCAAGGGAAAAATTGTTCCTGGGCCAGGTATCGATCCTGAGACTCTTCGCTTAGCACATGGATGCTTACCGTCTGAGCTACCCAGGAACTACACCCGACACCGTCCCAATTTTTCCCTTTATATCCACACAACTCAAGTGGGCTGACAAGGTGCCAGAAATTATTCAAGTTCAAAGTAATGTTAAGAGCGTAAGAGAACATTTGACTATGAGAACAACACGTGCCTAGGGGAAGATGATTTCAATAAGATATTGGAGCTTATGTGCAAGGCCTTAATAGAATGTTGAACTGTGAGGTCAATGCTTTCTTCTGCCTGAAAAAAAATAAAGCTTTGCCATAGCCATGTTACTTGATTTTGTCTGTAAAGAAATTCCACGTCAAAAAGATTATCGTCTTGCAGTCATAAGGTTCGTTCCAACAACAGTCGGGAACCGTCCGTAACCATCGTGAGCATGCGCAGTACAGAAAAAGCGTTCCAACACAATCCGAACCAATCCTGAACCGGAAACATGTACTGCAGTCGGGCGTTCCAACAAGCTTTTGACACGGGTTCGGAACGGTCAGAAATAGTCCGTGGATTGAGGCATGTACGGAAGAGTACGCGAGACGTGCATGCGCATAAGCTCACCAACGTCTCCTGGATACTGAAGAAAGACATGATCGACTGTTCACATCAATGAGGTTAAAGATGAAAAGTGACAGTACAGACGAATAATAAAACTAGAGATTTAATTTAAATTTTCGCCAAAAGGAAAGGGAATGGAAATTATTTGGGTATTGAAATAGTTAATTACAATTTCAACATGCAGCTTTGATTAGAAGTATAATACATAACGTACATACATTAATAATTAAAAAAAAGAACTATTTTTAGATGAGAGTCCCCCAGTACACAACATTGAATTGTGGAATTCTTGCCTTTCATATTTTTTTGTCATCTTTTTATAGAAAATGATAGAAATTCTATTTTCTGCAATTAGAATTAGCTGCAAAACGATAATAATAAGCATCCCGTTCTTAACAAAGATGACCACAGTTATAGCATCTCTGGATTTAGTACATAATGATCCGCGAAAGCGTTCCAACAGCGTCCAGTCCAGTTTCAATCCCATAGCAGATGCTCAACTAGCGCATGTGCATAAGATGGTACAGGAACCGTACATGAACTATCCATGACCCGCTTATTGGAACGAACCTATAGAAAGATAATAATAATAATAATAATTAATAATGCTTAACACAAATTAATTGGGCTAATGTGATGGTGTAACACTGCACTGCATTATTAATTGAAACATCAAAACAATTTATGTGTAGTCATAAAGATTTTCGGATAAATACAATTCTTAAATGAGAGTTGTGGGAATTACCAGTGGTATTTTCTGATCCATAGGATGCTGGCTTATATTGACAATTACCCAACCTTCACGGCTTACTGCTTCCTTGTTCGTGGGATGGAAGCATTAGGAGCAAGCGCTTATGCCACAGCCAGCTACGTGTTTGTTGTAGACATCTTCCCGGACAACATAGGCTCTGTTCTTGTAAGCATTGTTGGTTTTAGAAGCTAGGTGAACATTGTTTCTTTTAACTAAGTGTTTCAAAAATGAAATAGTTTAGAAGTTGTAAGAAATTTTTGGCTTTATACAGATTAAAAATAGTAGGAACCATATATACTATTCCGCCTATTTAGTAGAATGCTTTTGAGTCTAAAAAAAGAAGCAGGAAAACAGTATAATGTGGTCTGTTGTGATAAGAATCCAAGTACCCACATTCCGGTAAGGCATCATGTCACAAACATGTTCACGTCTGAGTATTTCTGACAAAGTAAATATTATTCAATGCCTTGAAAACGGCGCAAATATTAAGGATATTGCTGGAGAATTTAAGGTAGGTAATATTTCTATATTTATTTCTTTATTGATTTTTTCTTTCTTTTTTCTTTATTAATTAATTCATTTATTTATATCTTTATTCATTCTTTCTTTATTCTTTTCTTTATTTATCCATCCAATCTATCCATTTATTTATTTGTTTGTTTATTTATTCTAGGTTAATTTGTATTAACATTGTATCAGGTTTACTTTTTATAATGAATTAACAACTCTTAAATATCCATTACCAAAAGATAGATTTTTTACTGTCCATAATATTCCTTGACCTTAATGCTCTACCTAAACATGATGCTTACCAATTGCAGGGGAATTTCTCCGCATGTTATATCTAAGTAGGTAAACATTGGCTTTCTCATATATCCACAGAACAGTGTATATAAATAAAGTGAAATATACTGATATATCCATTATGAGTTGTTAATAGAATTATTATTATTTGGTATTATTATTGTTGTTATCATTATCGCTGTTATTATCATCATCACATTATCATCGTCATTATCGCTGTTATTATCATCATCACATTATCATCGTCATTATCGCTGTTATTATCATCACATCATCGTCATTATCGCTGTTATTATCGTCATCACATTATCATCGTCATTATCGCTGTTATTATCATCACATCATCGTCATTATCGCTGTTATTATCGTCATCACATGATCATCGTCATTATCGCTGTTATTATCATCGTCATTATCGCTGATATTATCATCATCATCACATTATCATCGCCATTATCGCTGTTATTATCGTCATCACATTATCATCGTCATTATCGTTGTTATTATCATCATCACATTATCATCGTCATTATCGCTGTTATTATCGTCATCACATTATCATCGTCATTATCGCTGTTATTATCATCACATTATCATCGTCATTATCGCTGTTATTATCGTCATCACATTATCATCGTCATTATAAATTATTATCATTGCTGTCATCATCATCATCATCATCGCTGTCATCATCATCATCATCATCATCATCATGGTTCTTAAGGATGTAGTGGGAAACTAACACTAACTTGTAACATGTTTTGTGTAAGAAAATTAAGAGTTGAAATAAATTGCGGTAACACATTTTACGTGATGCATGTTATTCTGTCTAACATCTCTAATTTATTGCGTGGTATTCATTGAATGTTTTTTCTAAATTATTAGGGCTAAATGTGTTTTACAGAAAGTAAGTGCAAATCCAATGTTTGTGTAAGCAATTAGCAACTTTGGTAGTCCTGTGGCAAGGTTCGATTACTCTCTGACTAAAAGTGCTTCATCCATGGAGGTGTAACTAACAACCCATTTTGTTGGTCATTGTGAGACGTTCGCATTTAGCCTTGAATAAAGTTTATTAAAACTAGGTTGCTTTGATAAAAAATATTTCATTTTACAGGGAATACTGGAGACCTTTGTTGGCTTAGGAATGAGTATTGGGCCTGCCCTTGGTGGTGTTCTATATTCGGTAAGCTGTTGCCAATTTTTTCTCAGCACTTGTTCTATTATTTTTATTTAGAATGTCATCCTATTCCAAATCAAATTGTGTAACAGACTCAAATGCCTATTTCAAACCAAATTGTGTAACAGACTCAAATGCCTATTCCAAACCATATTGTGTAACAGACTTAAATGCCTATTCCAAACCAAATTGTGTAACAGACTCAAATACCTATTCCAAACCAAACTGTGTAACAGACTCAAATGTCTATTCCAAACCAAATTGTGTAATAGACTCAAATGCATATTCCAAACCAAATTGTGTAATAGACTCAAATGCCTATTCCAAACCAAATTGTGTAACAGACTCAAATGCCTATTCCAAACCAAATTGTGTAACAGACTTGAATGCCTATTCCAAACCAAATTGTGTAACAGACTCAAATGTCTATTCCAAACCAAATTGTGTAACACTCAAATGCCTAATCTGAATCTCTCTTTGGAGTTGTTTACATTATTTTGTTTCTTCACCATGTGTTATGAAGGAAGGAAAATAATACAATAGGAAAATACTATTTAAATAGTAAACATAATCATATTTTGCTGTAGGCTACTGGTAGCTACCTGCAATAATAAAAACTCTGTTTTAATCGTAGATTGTATAAAGTACTTGTACTTTAATTGTACAAAATTAAATGCACAAGTTTATTAACGAAACATTTTGTGCGAGCACTGTTAGTTATTAGTGTGTTGTCGAAAATTCAAATTTACAGCTTAGAGATTTCAGCTGAAGAAGTTATATGAATTATTATTTGTGACAGCTGGTAGTATTTCACTTCTTTGAAACTTTCGACAGATTAGAAAAATGAAAATGGTAGGTAATAAAATTAATTCATAGTTTGCAAATGCATCATATGAAATAATAGAAGTTGAAAAAAAAAACAGTTATAAATGAAACTTAATAAGAGAGAGAGAGAGAGAGAGAGAGAGTTTTTTCCTTCTTTATTGATGTAGGCCCAAAACGAAAGCATATGACCCTTAAAATCTTAGCGTCGAAACAGGCCGTCTGTCGAAGGTAAATACCTTTTTTAACAATTTTAACACTTTTAACGTATGACAAAGTAAATTTTATGTTTTTAACAAAATGTTAAGAGAACTTTAATCAATGTAAAATCTTTGACACACATCTTGCAATAATAGCCTATCTTTGATAACAGATCATCAAATCTTTGCAAATGCTGCACAAACAAAACAAAGTTTAGTGTTTTTCATTGGCTATTGAATTAATAACTGTTCTTTGTTCTTCACACTACATCACTTTGTGTATTTCATATGATTACAATCATTTCATTGACTAGAAAGCACAACGTTTGCATCGCATTACATTGGATGTGTCATTTCACAGGTAATTTTCCACATTTCTGTACAATTAATTTAGTTGAAACAATTACCAATAGAATCCTTAAGTTTTAAAATGCATTTCCATAAAAAAATCGCTTAAAAATGCAGCAATTTTCTAATCCAAAATCAGTGATTTGATCCTCACATCATAATTTTTCAAGATTTTTCTCGTACAGCACAAACTTGGGATAATTTTACTTTGCAAGTTTTAATTAGGAATTATGTAAACTGAACAGATTTTCTATAAACTTGAAGATTATTAGGTACTTCACCGTTAGAAAGTTACATTAGTTAATAAAATTCTGCTTTATTTTCAGTGCATATTGTATTTAGGTTTCTGGATTCTGTGGAAATTAATGAGGCTTTTTCTGCTAATTCACTGTCTCTGGATTTTGTGCATGACAGTACAGAAATGAAACAAAATATTACACAAATGATATGAATATTTATGCTAATACATGTTACAGCAATATGACTTGTACTTGATTGTTTCATTGTTGCTCGATATGTTGAATGTTAAAGCAGTGTAGATACAACACATGTTAAATCAGTACTTGCACCCTAATAAATGTAGGCCTATCTTTGTTCAAGTAATGCCTGGCTTTTGTATGTCTTGTATTTGCACAGACTTTCGCATGTATATAATTGCATCGATCTGTGATTTGACTCACCATTACAAAAAAAGCTTTTGAAACACATGTTTTAAAGCTTTTGCCCCTGCTACCCATTTGAAGAATGAAGTCTGAATATCTACTATAATGTAATTCTTAAGGCAGTGAGTTTGGTTTATTCTTTATGTAGCCTATATAGCTTTATTTATTTCAGATAATATGTAGTGTGTATATTTCAATGGAAAAACCTAGGACTTCTTTTATAATGCTGTTTTATATTATTTTATATTTGAACATTTTTGTCGTATTGTTGTTGTTTTCTAATGCCAGGCGTTTGACAATAAAGTCATTTGACCTCTTGCACACCAATATTTTTCAAAGATATTATCATGACCAGCCAATGAAGCACAGATTTTGAGGTGTTTTGTCGTATTGTAAACAATCACTCAAACATTCATCTTAATTTTAATTGTTGCTACCGGTACTATTGTTGAATAAACGATTTTTGAAGATCTGAACACGCATTTGCCTTTCTAATTTTAATTTAATGAATTTTAGCGCATTTTAAACGAATTTCAGAGAATTTCTCTTAATTTTTTAAATTGTTATTACCACGATATTAATTCCCATAATTATTATTACCGTTTTTATAATTTACTCACAAACCTGAGAGTTTCTTAAACTTCTATCATCTCTGATTCACCTCATGTCTTCACAGTCTGTTTCTTTCTAATTGCATTTTATTTAAATTGTCCCATTTAGTGATCGATCTTAGTAATTTAAATAACACTTTTAATTTAACACTGAAATTTTTAAATTGGTACCTTGTCGACCATTGAATTTTACATTGAAATAGGCCATTATTACAGTTGGTGTAATTATCTTATTCTTGACAATAGCAACAGCTTTTATAGGTTATGTTCGTCCATGAGGGAACTTCTTCCATTTGTTTATGTTAGGAGATTATTATTTACAAATTTATAACGCATTGTTTTTATTGACATATCATCTTTATACAAAACGATATACCATTTGGTTAAAAATAATTTTCAATTTTTTTATACCTAACTCTTTCAATTAAAATAAATCAAGAAATCAGCCAATATTGAGTGCATAACCTCTGTTATTGAGAAATACAGGAAGAACTAGTATGACCATGTAATGAGAATGCCTAATGATAGAATGCCTCTCAGAGCATGGTTACATAAACTTGTAGGAGAGAGACAAGTTGGAAGATCCAAGAAACGATAGAGAGACCAGTTAGACTTTTAACTCTTCTGGAGGCAGAACAGGCCATATTGGCCTGATCCTTGAATGTTATCGAAATGACAACGACGATGAGGAGGATAACGATGATGATGATGATGATATTACAGAACAGAAATGAAAGGTGTTTAGTAATACAAAGCATTTCAGCAATAAGTACCGGTTTATTCTTCAGCCGCTGTGTGGCACGGTGCTTAATCGACCTCCGATAACCAGGCCCTTAAACTCACGGCACTTCACCAAATTAAAACTTACATGCATACTTACTAACCATGATATGTTATATTTAAAATTAACTATTATTATACGTTATATTAATTACAGAATTTTCTACTCACCCTCATGAGAGTAGCTGCTTGAAGTGTTCAGAGTTCACATCACCTTAAAAAACCATCGTTCACATTTCATGAGCTCCATTGCATTGATTTGTCTAATTGCAACCGTTGGATTTTTATTTGTGGGGAACAATAAAAAACAGAGTGTATGCAAATATTCCTCGTACAATTAAATAACTGAAAGATGACATTCGTAGTGCAATTAGACAAATCAGTACAGTGGGGCTCATGAATGTGAACAATGGTTTTTTACGGCAATGTGAACTCTATAGCATAAAATGGTCAACACTTCCAGCATCTATTGTCATGAGGGTGAGTACAAAATTCTGTAATTAATATAACATATAAGAATTAATGTTAAATGCAACATATCATGGTTAGTAAGTATGCATGGGTAAGTTTTAATTCGGTAAAGCGCCATGAGTTTAAGGGCCTGGTTGCTGGTGGTCGCTCAAGCACCGTATTACCCAGCAGCTGAAGAATAAACCGGTACTTATTGCTGGAACGCTCTGTATATGTTGTAATTACATCATACAGAAACAATAAGATAAGAAGCTTATACAGAAATGTTAAGGATCTGATCATTAGGGCAGTGCATGTTAAACTCCAAATAGAACTGGGGACATAGCACATAGTGAAAAATATTTATTGTGAAATATAATTTGTGTTAGTTGTGTATGATTATTTGTGAATATGTGTTTGTGCTTGATCTCAAAAGCTGTATGCAGGTTGTCTCATAACCTTTGGGATACTCTAATAACTAGCATATTTTAATATGTCTAAAAATAATTTTGCATTAACATTATAGGTTTAACCAAAGCTACCATTTGAATTTCATTTCATTTGTTATATTCCATAGATCTTACATTAGCAATGAAGCTTTAAGATGTGGAAAAAGTAAAAATTTTACAATATTACATTTACAATTACAATTTTTACAAATGTTTACATTTTTTACAATATTTTACAATTTTTACAGTTTTACAATTTTGTAATTTTCTACAATTTTTTACAATATTTTGGCGAGATGTAGTGAGATGAGATGAGGCCCGAGGAATCGCCAAAAGATTACCTAGCATTTGCCTTACGGTTGGGGAAAACCTTGGAAAAAACCCAACCAGGTAATCAGACCAAAGAGGGTGAAATGAAGTGAGGCCATAGACCATCCAGCTTCAGTCCCACAGGCTGGGGAAAACGTCGGAAGAAACCAATTGTCAATTGAACAGAATGGTACAGAAATTCGTAGTAACACAAAGTTCTGTTCTTTAATGGGACACCCTTTATTTCATTCAATAAATTTGTTGCCCTCTTCATCCTCATTCAAATGATATAAGCATGAAATACCATAGCGTTTTATTCATATCATTAACAAAACAAAAACAATTTAAAGAGCATATGTACACTCACTTTTTCGCTCAATCACAAGTATTGATATACAGTATGTTACATGAAGTATAAATACCTTGTAATAAAAGTTACTGGTACACATTTTTTGTCTTTGTTCATGTATTTGAATCATGATACTGTATTAACTAATGTAAACAGAATAGAATATAAAACTATAATAATAATTATTCAGAATAATCTGTAAGGAATATTTAACATTAAAACAAAATTGAAAATAAATGTATATAAACGAAAATGATAATATTGCACATTAAATAATAATTTCCAGAAGTAAACATCATGAACTGAGTGATAACTAATTTTATTTGTTACAGTAGAAGTGTATGTGTTTTAATATAGAACTCAAATGTAACTTTGAAGTTAATTTTAGGTCTCCTTAATATATTTGAGAAATATCTGACAGTTTAGTTTCAATTTACTGGATAAAGTGTTTTCTTCAGCTTTCAATTTATATGTTTGATAGACTTTGTAGCTTTAGATTAGGAGCTACCGGTATTCTAGTCATTATAATTTTTGCATGTCACTTTTGTGTCAGTATTTTAAGTTATTTTTTTTCCCGTTTAATTATTTGCTTGACTTTGGTGTATTCATTTTGCAGTTATAACCTATTTCAGTTTTGTTTTATTCTTATTATTTTGATTATAATTATGCATATTGTTTAGAACTTTGTTTGGAGCAAAGCAAATATTTAATGTAGTTCTATGAAACTATATTTCATCAGAGTGCACTATCCATTTGTGCTTAGAAGTCAAAGCTGGTAGATTAGTTCATTGGTATTCAACACCACTCGCCTGACAACGAAGTCATACGTTCATCTCGACTGGTCTATGTGCACCTTGTGTATGTATGTCAGCAAGTAGTATTAGACATAGAATGTTTAGACCATTAAGATTTTGAATCGACATTTTCTCACTTTTTTGTACTAGAGACCTCCACAATTGTTATTGTATGAAAGTTGAAGACGGAGTATGGCTGTGTCACTTAGGATTATTTCCATCTTAGGGCCTATGTTGAACATGTGCCTTCTAAAGATATGTCTACCATTGGCATGTCCATCACAATTCTCATGTTGGTCTCTTTCAGTACCAAGGCCTTTGGTATGCCCTCTGAGGATCCTTCGAAACATTCCCTTACTCATTAATAAATTAGGTACCTGCTATTGAGTTCTATATCTGCAAGTTGAAAATTGGCAGAGAACACTGGACTTTTTAAAAGAGATAATTAGAAATGCAGCTTCCTCCTGAGAAGACTTAGACTGGAAGCTCCATGTAATACATACATTCATTGCATATAAAATAAGGCTGCTCATAAAAAATAATTATGGCAACAAATATACCTCTGGATAATTTCTTGTTTACTACAAAATTATGTCTTCAGCTAATCACTTACTATTCACCAGTTCAAGGTCAGCTTACAAGACATATGGAAATACAAGAGACCATTTCCATAGGACTCTTATGATGTTTCAAATGTACGAAAACTAATAAAAATGTACAAACTATAAATCGGACAAACTGAGTCATTTTAAATACTGTATGTGTAAGAAATATTTGGAATCATAAATTTAAGAAATTAAAGCATGTGTCTTATTAATCTGTTTCTTAAATATTATTAAAAATATGTTTCATAAGAACTTCGAGATAGAGAAGTACAGACCAATTATTTAGTCCTGACAGCTCAGCAACGCGAAAGAGGGGAAGTAATAGGAGTAGTGGGGAGAGCTCCGGAGTAGAGATAAGGGCGAGCGGTCGGTAAAGGAATGCAGTACCGTTTCATTGTACTAGCAACATACTGCTCTACTGCACGCAAGACATCCGATCACTTCGAAGACAAGTGAGTGACTAACCCAAACATCCCTTGGCATAACTAAATGGACTCGCCTGACCCAGGCGCATATCTCCAACGACTTTCAGGACTAAATAATCGTACTGTACAGTAGAACCTCTGTTATCCGTGGTAATGAAGGGAATGGGCTCAATGGTTAATAGAAAAAATCGGATAATCCGTACCATAAAAGATTTTCGTAAATTTAGTGAATAATGCTTACACTTTCGTAATTTCCTCTATGGCCTTGTAATGAACAAGTTAGGTAGTGGATCAGAAATTCTGATTTAAGTCTGGTTGTTAACAACGGGCTTTTAAGGGGCAAGGAAATTCCTTGTAATGGCTCTCTGTGGAAAGATAGGAATAGTGGAGGTCTCGTGTTGCATATTTACATTCTTAATACACTTTATTCTTGATTTGTATTAAATTGCACACAGTTGTGACTTCAGTCTCGTATTCTGAGATGAGCCACAGTTTCTCGTTCCCCAAACCTTGAGTTATTTGCAATTTTTTAATACTTAGCACAACACGTTTTCTTTTGATGAAAGAGTGATGGAACGGAGAAAAAGTCTCTCCGGCGCCGGGATTTGAACCCGGGTTTTCAGCTCTACGTGCTGATGCTTTATCCACTAAGCCACGCCGGATACAACCCCGACGCCGGTTAGAATCGTCTCAGATTAAGCTCCATCTCTAGGGTTCCCTCTAGTGGCCGCCCTCTCCACTACGTCATAGATGTCTATGAACGCAGGACCGAAGTCCATACATATGTTGAGGTGCACTCGAATGAGTGACTGGTTGGCCGGGATCCGACGGTATGGGCGCCATCTTAAATCACAAAGTGATTTATTACGCATATCATATATATATATTTTTTTGATGTACCGAAGTACATATGATATTTCCATGCAGATATTCTGCGTCATCATATGATGAAGGAGTGATGGAACGGAGAAAAATTCTCTCCGGCGCCGGGATTTGAACCCGGGTTTTCAGCTCTACATGCTGATGCTTTATCCACTAAGCCACGCCAGATACAACCCCGACGCCGGTTAGAATCGTCTCAGATTGAGCTCCATCTCTAGGGTTCCCTCTAGTGGCCGCCCTCTCCACTACGTCATAGATGTCTATGAACGCAGGACCGAAGTCCATACATGTGTTGAGGTGCACTCGAATGAGTGACTGGTTGGCCGGGATCCGACGGTATGGGCGCCGTCTTAAATCACAAAGTGATTTATTACGCATATCATATATTTTTTTTTGATGTACCGAAGTACATATGATATTTCCATGCAGATATTGTGCGTCATCATATGATGAAAGAGTGATGGAACGGAGAAAAATTCTCTCCGGCACCGGGATTTGAACCCGGGTTTTCAGCTCTACGTGCTGATGCTTTATCCACTAAGCCACGCCGTTCCATCACTCTTTCATCATATGATGACGCAGAATATCTGCATGGAAATATCATATGTACTTCGGTACATCAAAAAAAAAAAAATATATATATATATGATATGCGTAATAAATCACTTTGTGATTTAAGGCGGCGCCCATACCGTCGGATCCCGGTCAACCAGTCACTCATTCGAGTGCACCTCAACACATGTATGGACTTCTGTCCTGCGTTCATAGACATCTATGACGTAGTGGAGAGGGCGGCCACTAGAAGGAACCCTAGATATGGAGCTTAATCTGAGACGATTCTAACCGGCGTCGGAGTTGTATCCGGCGTGGCTTAGTGGATAAAGCATCAGCACGTAGAGCTGAAAACCCGGGTTCAAATCCCGGCGCCGGAGAGAATTTTTCTCCGTTCCATCACTCTTTCATCATATGATGACGCAGAATATCTGCATGGAAATATCATATGTACTTCGGTACATCAAAAAAAAATATATGATATGCGTAATAAATCACTTTGTGATTTAAGACGGCGCCCATACCGTCGGATCCCGGCCAACCAGTCACTCATTCGAGTGCACCTCAACACATGTATGGACTTCGGTCCTGCGTTCATAGACATCTATGACGTAGTGGAGAGGGCGGCCACTAGAGGGAACCCTAGAGATAGAGCTTAATCTGAGACGATTCTAACTGGCGTCGGGGTTGTATCCAGCATGGCTTAGTGGATAAAGCATCAGCACGTAGAGCTGAAAACCCGGGTTCAAATCCCCACGCTGGAGAGAATTTTTCTCCGTTCCATCACTCTTTCATCATATGATGACGCAGAATATCTGCATGGAAATATCATATGTACTTCAGTACATCAAAAAAATATATACGTTTTCTTTTGTTAACCGTGGAAAACATTTTATATAGAAGTTATACAGTATGATAACTCGATCAGTAGACTATATTGTGTAAGGTTAGAGTTCTGTAATAACCCTCTGCAGAAAAAGTAATGTGCTAATATAATGTACAATACTTCATATTATATTTCTGTAGCAAAAGAGAAAAAAGGGCAAGTCAGTCGGATAATCCGCCAATCGGTTAATAGGATGATGGATAATCGGGGTTCTACTGTATGTTACAATACTCGTAGTTATGTAATGTCTCCAGCCAAAGATACGTGTTGTATATTACTCACGGTATATTTTAAGCAATGCCGTAAACTGGGGTTACTTTGAACACAGAGGAAACTTCGAACATTTTTTCGGAATATCATATTTAGGTTTCCACATGCTGCACGTTATAGATGGAGGTAAATTTGGTATGAGAATGATTTTCATGATAATTTATCTCCATCTATAACAAGTGCAGCATGTAGAAACCTAAATATAATTTTCTGAAAAAATGTTCGAAGTTTCTCCTGTGTTTAAAGTAACCCCAGTTTATGATAACAACTGTTAGATTGGAAGTAGGTGGTACCTACTGCGCATGTCTACATTCTAGCTACAATATAGCAGTTGTATCAGATGAGGTTTGTGATGAATGTTTGTAGTCCGTCATATACAATTGTCTATTCTTACTTTAATTATAACTTCCACTGACATCACCTGATGCTGAAGATATACCATGAGAGGTGTAAAATATGAAGGGAGACAACATTCTAGACATTGGAGGGTGAACTGTAATTCCAAAATAACAAATATTCTTACCAGCAAGGATATATTAGTACAGTACTGTACTCTCTCTAACAAAATTGAGGATGTAGAGTGGAAGTAGACTTTGATATTGCACAATTACAAAATTTATACATAGTAAATAAAAATGGTAGAAAGAGAAAAGAAATTAATCATTCCACTTTTCCATAGTCATCTCGACATTCTTCACACACGTTTTCTGTAAATAATATTTTAGCATCATACTGATGGAGGAGACAGTTCTAATCCAGTAATGAACCACAGTGAAACCTCTCATTTACGGACATCGAAGGAACGTAACAATCTGTCCGCATCTGGGAGGTGTCTTTTTGGAGGGAGGCTTCCCAATCTAACAGAAAATTAATAATATACATTAGGCCTATGTATCCCTTCACGCTTTAAATGAAATGTATTACTGTAGTTTAATTCTAAATACAGTATACTACAATAATTCTTTGCAACTTTGAACTACAGTAGATAAGACCGAAAAAGGAAAATACTGTACTGTGCCATGCAATTTTATTCTAGGTCTACAGTTATGCAGTACGGTACTGTAATTTACAGTTTTCAACTTAACCTTTACGTTTAGGTGCCATGTCTCTCGAAACAGAATAACTGAGTGAAGTGAAGAGAATAATCCTACTAACCCTATCATATGTCGAATACAATTTCACGATCGCAGAAGCCTTGGACCCATCAGACAGGTTAAATTTTATGACTTTGTTTCTCCTCCCCTTCCAGCTAACAAGGGGTAGCCAGCTGGGTTAGTGGTAGCCTGTGAGACCCTTATTGTCTTCTTTCATGTTAAGGAATTTCTGTACAGTTCTCAAAACTAAATTTTCCATTTTCGTAACACATTAGGTCTTGAAATCCAAGTTCTTTCTGCAGTATTGTATTGTATTGTATTGTATTGTATTGTATTGTATTTATTAACATTCCATGGTATTCATACATGCTTACAGCTAGAATATGGAACAAGTCAAAAAACTTAATATTATTATAAAATCTTAATTTATAGTCACAGTCTAGATGAAATATATACAGACGAGATTTACAATATAGTCTACTAGTACAACACAAAGTTTTAGTATCAATTTCATGAAGTGTTATTGAATGTCATGAATTCACCTACAGAATAGAAGGCGTGAGAAATTAGGTACTTCTTTAATTTAGCCCTAAATAATTTTATGTTTTGAGTTTCATTTTTTATATCAATAGGGAGGCTATTAAAAATTTTTACTGCCATGTAACGCACTCCTTTTTGATAGTACGATAGACTTGCCGATGGAGTATGAAAGTCATTTTTTGACGTGTATTTATGCTATGAGCTGTTGAATTAGTTACAAAGTTTTCACGATTACATACGAGGAAGATTATTAATGAAAATATATATTGACAAGCCATGGGCAGTCAGGAGGTAAAGCAAGTTTTAGGACTGTGAAACAGCTGTCCGTGTCCATGTCTGAGAGTGTCTGTAAACGAGAGTTAAATTTATCATTATTTCTATATTATTTCAGTTGGAACATAAAAATCTGTCCGTATATGAGGAGTGTCTGTATCTTAGGGGTGTCCGTAAGGAGAGGTTTCACTGCATTTTATGTTTTATTTGTTTTGTGCAAAAAACTTTTCCATCCAGTTTTACAGTCATATCCGAGATATCCTTAACATTTACAAAACTCAAAAAGAAAAGATGGAGTTTATAACATTGTAAAATGAAAGTCAATAAAATTGGTAATTTGACATTTTACACACACCTTTGTTGCACATCTCAAACATGTCACATCTTTACAGATATGTTATTCATTTAAAATATTAAAACAGATGATATTAAAATAAATACTTAACATATTTGAGTTTGCTAATAATTTGTATAATAGGTGAGTGTGCAATTACATTATATATATTTCTGTTGTGGCTTTCAAAGTAACATCTTTCTTTCAGTCAGTAGGTTGTAATTCTGGTGATGATGCAGTGCATCCCTTCTTAACAATTGGACTCTAGACGTTTACTTTTCTAGGTAGGAGGGTTCGGACTACCCTTCTACACTCTCGGAATACTCATGGTAGTCATCGTGCCTGTCAACTTGTGTTTGTTACCACCAGGGGATGGTGAGTTAATCTCTGTAACCCTTGCACTCTTTCCTCATCCCCAAATGATGTTTTCTGTTAGGCTTGGTTTGTTTTGTTTGCTTACGGGTAATATTGAAGCTGGAAAGGTGACTGCATGGTGCCGGGATTATAGGTTAAGTTACCAGAATTGCTATTATTTTCCTTCTCCCTTGCGTAGAAGCCTTTGTTTGAATATTACATTTTTCAGCACATGGTATGTGTAATTGTTAAATGTCTAAAAGCTTTAAGACTGAATGATTACTGCAGGATAATATATCTTTGGAGTCAAATGATGTAGATTAATTTTACTCTTAATGTTCAGAAGTGGCATCTTACATTGTGAACATTATGCTGGATTATAATTCCTGGAACTGTTACACATTATATTGTACTGGGTGATTCATATAGTCTGTCCCATTTTATATCATCTTAAGATATTAAAACAAACAAAAAAAAACTGTTCATATAATAATATAAATAGAAATTACGAGGGCTGTTTGAAAAGTTCATAGCCTAACATAGAAATTAAACTAGGATTATTCTGAAAAAATCTTTCTTTCTCAACATAACCCCCCCCACCCCAAGATTCACACACTTGATCCATCGATGCTGCAAGGCTTTTACATCCTCTTTGTACAAAGATTCCTCAAAGTCTGCAAAAAAGCCTTCTGCTGCTGCGATACCTCTTCATTTGACGAAAATATCTTCCCAGCCAAGTGAGTTTTGATAATCCGTGGCGCTACAGCCCGTGAAGGGCCTAGACCGACCAGCCGGCTGCTGGCTTCACGCCCACATGCCGAAGCAGAGGTGGACGATCATCCAACCAGAATGGAGGTATCATGTGGTTGGCACGATGATCCCCCCAGCTGTTATAGCTGGTATTCACAACCGGATTTCGCTACCTATCGTAGCTCCCCAAGTGCATCACGATGCTGGGTGGACACCGGTCCCATACACTGGCCGAAATTTCATGAGAAAATTTCTTCCCCCATGAGGACTTGAACCAGCTTGCATTCCATAACGCGAGTCCTAGGCGGGATCCCTTAGACCACGATGCCACAGTGCGGGACAAGTGAGTTTTGAGCTTTGGGAAAAGAAAAGTCTGAGGGTGCGAGATCTGATGAGTAGGGGAGTTGTAGCAACAATTCGAACCATTTCGTGTAGTTTAGCAACTGTGATTACAGATGTGTGAGCAGGTGCATTGTCGTGATGAAACAACACTTTCTTCTTGGCCATACCAGGTCTCTTATCGTGAATTTTCCCTTTCAATTGTTGTAGGATATTTGAATAATATTCTCTGATTATTCTTCTCCCCTTTGCTAGATAGTCAATCATTGTTATCTCCTTAGAATCGCAAAACACAGAAACCATGGATTTTTCAGCCGATTGAATGGCTTTTGCTTTCTTTGGAGGCGGAGAATCACTCTGCTTCCATTGTTTCGACTACTGTTTTGTCTCTGGTATGTAGTAGTAGATCAAGATTTCATCAGTGGTCACAAACAGCTTCAAAATATCGGGCGTATTTTTCTCGAATTGAGGCAGACAATTCCTCGAAATTTGACATCGGACGTCCTTTTATTTCAGTGTTCACGAACGTGGAACCCACCTTGCGTAGAACTTGGATATGCCCAAGATATTGACTAAGATGTGGCGCACCTGTTCAGTTGAAGTACTCATAACCTCGCTAATTTCCCGCAGTTTCAGTCGAAGTTTATTCAACACCATATCGTGAATTTTTTCTACGATTTTTTTCACTTGTTTCTATTACTGGACGTCCACTGCGGAGTCGTCTTCCACACTCTCTCGATCATGTTTAAATAGTGCCACCCATTTTCTTACAGTCAGAAACACTGGGGCGGATTCCCCCTGTGTAACATCCATGTCTGCTTTAATTTCTGCTGGACTCATTTTCTTTTCACGAAATATCTAATGACAGCACGAAGTTCTATATTTTCCATTTTTGCCAATCTGTCCAGCACACAAACTTCAAAGTTAGACTACACAAAATATAGTCAACAGAAAATTATGATTTTTCGTACTTGAATTAATGTAAAATTGCAGCTAACAATGGTGGCATTGTTGACACGTTTTCAATTCCATTTGTGTGTTAGATCACGAACTTTTCAAACACACCTCGTAGCTCGCAATGTGGGAAAATACATATACTGTACTCGTATATTCCATTAACATGATAAGAAGTTGTTATAGTATTCATTATCTTTTTTAAGATGGAAGCTTAGCCAATTAATTTTCCATACCATAATGAAATACTTGCTCTGAATGAGTGAATATGCAGACATGCTTTTTGTTTGTGAATTCTGTATTGGCAATCCATTGGCTGCTGTTGAGGAACACAGACGACATTTTCCCAATCGAAGGGATCCATCTAGCTGTGTTTTTTCCAGTGTTTACCGGATGTTATCTGAAACTGGCAAGCTATGAAGTGTTTCATTGAGGTCGGAAAGAGAACCGGTACTGGTACCTGATATGAATTTACAATTCATGAAATCCATAAGAAGGGCAGCCTTAGTAATTTGTCTTGTGTAATTATTTTATTTTACTACTGAGTTTGTACTTAATTATGAAATAAAGTTATTGGAACAACACAAAATGCAGCATTTTCAATATTGTATCATACCACAATGTTCTAAAACCTAGGAACACATCTGTAATGCCTCTCTCCATTTGAAAGTTCGCCCATCAATAACTTCCCAACTGTTACCATGCGTTTTTTAAGCGAAATGTGAATGCTGCAGCAATACCGTTCTTTTATTACATTTGCTTTGCCTTCACTGCAGTGACTGTGAAGCAAATCCAAACACCGCTTTACGAGTTTGCTGCACGATCTATCATGTCAGAATGCGTGTTTTGGTCTTTTTCAACGTTTACTATTGTTAAAATCGTCTAGTAATATTAATAATTCTATGTCATTATCATGGAAGTCCAAACTATTTAACATGTTCGTTTCTTTTAAGGTTAAATTTATTACTGCAGTAATAGAATCCAATATTAATTGTCCACCATTTTGCAGTCAGCTGGCCGAATTGCGTTTATGTTCGTCCCTCTTTTTGCTGCAGCAAAGTCATGAAGCACTTTAAAAAATGCACAGTTACATTTCAGACATAAGTATCAGGTTAAATCGATGTAGATCAACATAAACTACATTATCCTAAAATATTTTACATTCCTCCTGAAACACTCTGTATAAATATATTTTAACAACTACTTGAAAACACAGAAGTTAGAAGTTACAAGTTACATTATATAACCTTTATACAGGGTGTCTCCAACCTTTAGGGTCAAAATTTTACAGATGGTAGAGAACTCTAAACTGAGCATTTTGACATGAGGAAATGCATGTTTCAGGAGCTATAAGGTCTTGAAGAAGTAACAAGTTTGAAGAACATTTTTGCAAGCTGCTTTAATTTTTTACAGACATAAACAACTTACGTCTCATAGCAATTGTTCAAAGTGGTGATCACCAGCCTTGATACATCCAGAACAACAATGCATGACATTTTGCTCACTCTCTTAAATACACTGGTATCTCCATGTTGAATCTTTCATACACTACTTTTAACACTTGAATATAAATAATTGATTGAGGAAACAAACGACAAATACACAAACTACACCAATACATAAACAAAATACACCCAAAACTCCAATACACACTGGAACTTAAAAACAACTCCATAAATTTCCTAGATATCACCATAACAAAAGTTGACAACAAACACACCTTCAAAATATACAGAAAACCAACCACCATCACCACACACAACACAAACATGCTGCATTCAGGACAATGGTACACAGATTACTCAACATACCCATGAGCCAACAACACTACAATGAAGAAGTGAACACGATCAAATACATAGCACAAGAAAATGGTTACAACCCAACTATAATAGACAACATCATAAGGAAGACAAAAGAAAAACTCAACAAACACAAAAACACACACAAGATCGCATCCTCATTCAGAAAACAGAAATACAACATAACATACAGAACAGAAAACACACTACAAAGACATCTCAACACACAAACAACACAAACAAATAAATACAACCACACAGGCGTATACAAGCTCACATGCAATAATTGCGACAGTTTACATTGGACAGACAGGCAGATCATTCCAAACTCGATACAAAGAACACATTAAAGCAATAACCAGAGGACACAATACATCTACATATGCCGAACACATAACTAATGCTAACCACACATACAAAAACATAAATACAGACATGGAAATCCTACACATACAACCCAAAAACTCAACACACTAGAACAATATGAACTATACAGACACACTAAAACACACCCTAATCAAATACTCAACACACAGATCAATTTCAGAACACACACACTATTTGACACAACTCTTCATCACACGAATGCACCCACACAACAGGCAGCGAAGTTGAGATGATGCCGAGACACAGAAGGCTCTGAGGATGGTGTGAAGTAGCACCGAAACAGCTGTAAGCCGCACATGCTTACATAATTAACACAAGTAAGATCGCCATTTAATCAATTATTTACACTGGTGTCTGTTGTACATGAGGCAGGCAGGTAAGAATCTGTTGCCCAGGTGATCATGGATATGAAGTGGGCAGTGTTATAACCACATTCTGTTGCAACAAGATATTTAATGTTTTATTTCCAAAACAGCATACATCTCAGAGCAGTTGTTGAAATTGGCGACCACCTATATCAATACATGCATTACAGTGATGCATGAAATTTTGTAAGCAATAACAAATATCACCATGAAAGCGCCAGGCAGTTGTTTGTTATGAAAGTTAAAGCACCTTACAGAAACGTCCCTCATACACTTTCAAGATCTTGTGGCATTCGAAATATCCATTACCGTCCACTGGTTCCTTATGTCAAAATGGTCAGTTTAGAGTCCTCTATCATCTGTATCATTTTGACCCTAAAGGTTAGAGATCCCTTATATTTTTATTCTGAAAAAAGATGTAACAATGAGAAAAGTATTGAAATTGTTTTCTGGATCTATATGGTCATCTGTTATGATAGGCAGATGTATTAATAAATAATCTCAACATATGATTTCCCCCCCCCCCCCCCCCAGAACAGTGTGACTTTTGTAGAGACCAAATTTAATATTCATATTCTATACAGTGAACATCAAAAAGAGTCGAAAAATTATATTTATGTTACTGTTATAGTTGTTAATAATAATACTAATGATAAATTTAGTATTATTTTTGTTTAGGTATTTTTTCATTTGTATTATGATGTTACGGTACAGGTTATGCTAGGTGCCTGGATGAAAGATATTCAAAATAACATTATAGCTCAGAAATTATATATTTCATTTTAATGGGTTATTTTAAGACGCTGTATCAACATCTCAGGTTATTTAGCATCTGAATGGAATGAAGGTGATAATGCCGGTGAAATGAGTCCAGGGTCCAGCACTGAAAGTTAACCCAGCATTTGCTCGTATTGGATTGAGGGAAAACCCCGGAAAAAAAAATTATATATTATACATACTTTCCTGCAAAGAAAATCAAAGTTTTACCCATACCCTGCTCAAGTGCATGCAGGTTGTGACCTTGGCCTAGCTTGGTAAACAATTTATATACCACAGGACAAGGTTGTATGCATGTTGAGGCTAGCTGAGTTAAAAGTGTGTAATTAGAAACCAATATGGACGTGAACTCCAACATGAAAAACATGTGGTTCTGGGACAACTGAGGATCACAGAAAGTCTGTATATATGGTATATATATCTTTCATCCAGACAAGTTCTGTTTTTATGTTATGTACAATATTCTAGATTATTTTATTTTTCGTTAACATTGAATGAACACTGATATATTAATAGGCACTATGTATCATTGTAGAGTATTACTTTTAAAATAGTTTTATTGTAAAATCTATTTGTGCAATCTATTTTTGAACATTAGGCTTAGTTAAATGATTTGTATAAATGTTTAACGTGAAATATTTTAAGTTTTTTCCTATATGTATAACAGAATATGTAATTCAAACTTCGTTCAGGTAATTTACATATCTTTTATGTCATTTAATAAGTCGGTATCTGCATGGTATCAGATGGGAATGTATATTAAATGAATACTAACTATGCTGTAACTACATGGCAATTATATTAGGTTTGCTGTAAATAAATCTGCATGCTTACCCTATAAGTGGGAGCTTTTTAGCTTTGCAAGCATGTTTCATCCAATGCTATGTACGGTGTCTGCAGTGATTATGTGTTAATGTTTTTGGAGCTTCTTGCTTTGTTAGTCATAAATAATAATTACGAGATTATTTAGAAATGATCTATAGATAAAAGTAATATAAATTGTTTGTCTTTCACTAGTTGAAACTACTAATGTAATATTACTATAAATATTTTAGATTGTACAAATTTTATGAAGGGAATTAGATTTATACAGTGGAATTACTACAACTGTGGCTTGTAATAAAATTCCGGAAATTTCTGATATATCAAAGTGAGGACATAATACGAGCTTTTAGCGATTATGAGGGTGATAATTTCTCTAAATATAATAATTAAAGTACTGATATCTTATAATTTTTCTCTTCTCCTGGGCTGCATAGCTGTCTGTCATAATTTTAAATCTAGTGATACCAACAGCTGCTTTTCAAACGAACACACTGTAACTGCACGAAGTCAGTCTTCTTTCGTTATTCATTCATTCATTCATAGTGTTCTGCCCAAGGTCAGATCTTTCATTGCAAACCATGTTTCTCCAATCTTTCCTATTTTCTGCCTTCCTCTTTGTCTCCGCATATGATCCATATATCTTAATGTCGTCTATCATCTGATATCTTCTTCTGCCCCGAACTCTTCTCCCATTCACCATTCCTTCCAATGCATTCTTCAGTAGACAGTTTCTTCTCAGGCAGTGATCCAGCCAATTCCTTTTTCTCTTCCTAATTAGTTTCAGCATCATTCTTTCTTTACCCACTCTTTCCAACACAGCTAAGTTTCTTATTCTGTCTGTCCACTTCACATGCTCCATTTTTCTCCATATCCACATTTCAAATGCTTCTAGTCGTTTCTCTTCACTTCGTCGTAATGTCCATGTTTCTGCCACCATACAATGCCACACTCCACACAAAGCACTTCACTAGTCTCTTTCTTATTTCTTTTCCAGGGGCCCGCAAAATGCTCCTTTTTTATTAAAAGCTTTCTTGGCCATTGCCATTTTCCTTTTGACTTCCTGTCGCAGCTGATGTTACTGCTTATAGTACATTCCAAGCATTTGAAGCTGTCCATTTTCTCTACTGCCTCATTTAGAATTCGCAAGTTTATCTCCTTTCTTTTTCTTTTCGTAACCATGGTTTTCGTTTTATTTGCATTTATCTTTATCCCGTACTGCTCACAGCTATCATTTAGCTCCAGTAGCATATCCCTTAGCATTATCTCGTTTTCTCCTAACACCACCATATTATCAGCAAATCTTATACATTTTATTCTTCTTCCTCCTACTATCACTCCTCCCATGTTCTGAAAATAGTTCTTCATTAAGTTCTCCAAGTAGGTGTTGAACAGGGTAGGTGATAAAAGCATTCTTGACATACTCCTCTTCCTAGTTCACTTCCTTCTGTCATTTTTTTCTCCTAACCTGACTTTGACTCGTTGTTTTATATAAAGATTGCTGAACAACCTTCTCCCTTTCCAATCCACACCTATTTTCTTGAGGATCCCCATCAGTTTATTCCATTCCACTCTGTCAAAAGCCTTTTTAGGTCCAGAAATACTATGTACACTTCTTTATTCTTCTCTAGGTATCTTTCGCTGATTGTTCGTATCAATCCAATTGCATCTCTCGTACCTTTTCCCTTCCTGAAGCCAAACTACTCTTCTTCCAATTGTTCTTTCATCTTGCAATATAAACGTCGATTCAGTATTCGCAGGAGAATCTTCGCCGAGAGCAATATCAGCCTGATAGTCTTGAACTCGTTACATTTCATGGCATTATTTCTCTTCGGTATTGGAAATAACACTATCTCCGTGAAATCTTCAGACCAGTAGTCTTTCTCATAGCCTTTCGTTGCATAATGATAGAATTCCTTCTTATCTTTACCCCAAGTATAACATTTTTAAAACTCAATTTTTTCCTCTTTTAAAAAATGAGGATTAGACCGTTTTTGCACACATATCTTCAATTTAGCTGTCAGCAGCTGCATTGGGCTTAACACTTAGGTATTAACATCCAGTTATGAAATTCTTTTCAAGTGGAATGTGTCTATGAATATGTAAATTATTCTCCAAAGTAATGATTGAATGTTATATTACTCTTAAAATGCATTATTTCTAGCCTGCAATGTCGAAAAGAAATCCGGATCACTGCTGGAGTTGATCCAAATTCCATCAGTGATTATGATCAGCCTAGTGATCGTGGTCATCTCCAACACGTGGGGCTTCCTGGACCCAACTCTGGAACCACATTTGAGGGAGGTACGTACAAGTGGATTTAAGCCTTTTCAATATAAGTCAAGGCTAATGACAAGACTCCACACTCATGAATTAATAATCAACAGTGTGTAATATGGGTGGGTGGTTTCTAATGATGAGCATTTCAAGTAAGTTACCGCCTTTTTTCAACTAGTCTCGGTATAATTGGTGACCAATCTATGTACCTCATACTATATCGAATTTGACCGTAAAATTGGTGGGGGGAGGGGTACTGGAAATTATTACTTTAGGGTGAGGCAATGAAAGACATGCAAGGAGCACTGATCTCGGTGGTGACAGTAACTTTAATTGGTTTTGAAAGATAACAATAATAATTTTTTAATAATTTCAAGGAAAAATTGTTCCGGGGCCGGGTATCGATCCCAGGACCCTTTGCTTAGCACACAGATGCTCTTCCGACTGAGCTACCCCAGGAATTATACACGGCACCGTCACAATTTTTCTTTTATATCCACATAACTCAAATGGGCTGACAAGACACCAGAAGCCAACTTTTGAGTGCACACAAATATTGTGTGACTTAAATTGTGGCTTTCTGTTAACATACCTCCAACAATAATAATTATATTTGACGTAGCAGTAGTTCTGTATGATTATATGTTCATAAAATTGCTAACTAGTATCATAATTAAACAAGAAACGTGTATTATGAATATATTAGATGAGGTTATGTATATTTGAAGACTTGAAGTAAATAAGAGTCTAAGTGCCATTTTCGTAAATATGGTTTTACTGGAATAACAATTTATGTATTTTGCAAGGTTCATCTATGGGAAGAGAATGCATTGCACTGAACAAGGAAGCACAACAAAATAAAAATTTCTCTCAACTTCATTGGGAAGCAAGAAGCAAAATGGGTTAAATGATCCCAATTTGCAGCCATTAGAGAACAACAACAACACAATTTATGTATCTAGCATTATTACATAAATAAGAATCAAAGTCCAGACTCATTCGTTTATTGTTTTATTAAATGTTCATAGATAATGGGATGTGTATATGCATATGGCTTCAATGTATATTATAATTTCTTTTCTTCAACATTTTAAAATGGCACTTAGATCCTTGCTTACTTCAAGTCTTCATTTATCCTTGTATGTACATAGTAAAAGTTTGTTTGTTCACCATCTGCTATGCTAAAGAAAGTACACAGAGTGAACCAAAGTAATGTTAGCATGCAGGCTTTCACTGCCGGTGTCTGGTTGAAACAGAGCTTCCGGGCTAAGATGCCGTGGTCTACTGTTGCTGACGTTACCAGACGTTTTGTCCATAAACATCCAAACAATTTCAACCGTAAAGAAGAGGGTCTGAAACTTAACAACTGCTGGCATCCTGTCCTGAAACGGACTTGTACAAAACCTGTGCACAGCGACGGTACGACGGATGGAAACCGAAATCCTGCGAGTGCTGTCCGCCATGATATTGGAACACAACAACCAGCCCAAGGTCACCGCACTCTAGCGAGCGCGGACCGCTGCAACAGCTGTGCGCCACGACCAGCCCAAGGCCACCGGGACCGAGCAGGTGCGGGCCGCCGCGACCAAGCAACGCCACGGCCAGTCCAAGGTCACGATCTGACGGGCGCGGACCACCACGACAACGGAACACCAAGTCTCGGCGCTATAAATAAGGACAAGCAACCAGTCAGGTCATCAGTTGCTACAGGTATCCCGAGCAGAAGACTTCGACCGAGGATACCTAACCACTGAAGATGTCTGCCGTAGAAGTAGACGAAACGTCTGGTAACGTCAGCACCAGTAGACCACGGCATCTTAGCCCGGAAGCTCTGTTTCAACCAAAGTAATGTTATTGATTTCAGGAGATTATTGTTTAAGATATTTAAAAAAAAAAAGTTAAGTACAATTTTGCTCGTTTTTGCTTCCTTTCGAGATAAAAACTGTTTTATATTAAACATTTCATATCATTTTTTGTGAAAGCCATTAATTTAATTCCCAATATGCTTAATAAATTTAAGAGTAAAGTGTATTATGATAATAAATAATTGAAAGAATTTTAGTTTTGTCCTTTAAATATGCAGAAGAAATTTGATTCAAACAAATGTAACATTGTAAAATCCCTTTGCAGAATAAAGGCTGGTTCACAATAGTTAATTGTGAATGTTCACATTTAAATACATTTATTTTAACATTATTTCCATTCTCGTTCTCGTCATTTCCGTTCCTGGTTTATTGTAAACCAGCCTTAAGAGTTACATTTGTTCGGATAAGTTTTAGTTCCAGTTTCAAAATGTGGAGTGAGAACGGACAAAACTTAACAATGGTTGGGTAAACACTAGCACATTGAAATCACCCTGCTGGCAAGCATGGCAACCACTAAACCACAGAGGTAGAATGCACAGATTGTTACTCTTCCTGAATTTATCATCATGACTGTGACATTCTCTTTTTATTTGCAGTTCAAACTGAGCCCAGAGCAGATAGGACTTATTTTCCTCCTGTTTTCCGCTTTGTATGGAGTATTTAGCCCAATATGGGGCTGGCTAGCTGATCGCTGTAATAATCATTGGTCAATGATGGTTTGGGGTCTTCTCATATGCACCGTAGGATTACTTCTCTTGGGCCCTTCACCGCTTTTACCATTTCTGACGAAGTAAGTGGACAACAACTTGTGTAGGTTCAAAGCAATACAATTGTAAAAGATATTTTTAAGAATTTTGTGTGTAGGCCTACTCTTGAAATTTTATATGCAAATAAGAATTATTCATGAGAATAATTTTGTTAAAATTACACGCCATTTTACAGGTATTCTGAAAAAACTTACTTGTTATTTTTTTTAACAGTGGAAAACAAAATAATAGGTAATACTTCTTTCTAGTAGCCTACTGGTACCAATTAATTCAGAGAACATTTCTTACATTTATTTGTGATATATTTAATGACATCCTCTCCGTTTGGGAGAAGTTAGTGTATTTTACTTGTAAATTAAGGTACGTGTCCCTGATATGGCCATGCTAAGGTTTGAGAATTTTTCTAGCCGCCATTTTGAAAAAAAATGTAAACCACTTTTTTCTTACTTGTTCTCAGTCTAATGGACTTTCTTAAAAATTTTCCTTTCCCCATAAAAATAGCTTTAATTTTCCAAAAAATCCCAAATTCCAAAAGTCTACCTAGTGGCCATATCAGGAACATGTGCACATGATATGGCCACCCTTGTTCCATGTTCTACAAATCGTGATTGTTTTCAGTTTGATAGCGCAGTTGTGTTAAAATTAAATAATTTTGGTGTAAAATGAATAAACATGACACTTAATAATCTTTTTTATAATTCAAAAGTGTAGACAAAACAGGTTTTTCCATAAAAAAAAATAAGTTGTTTTTGTTAAAATACACAATTTTTGCGTAATCCCAGCTATAAGGCATGTAAATTTTCAGGTGAAAAAATAAAAGTGAAATGAACTAGATATGGCCATGATGCATTTGATATGGCCATATCAGGAGCAGGTAAGCTTTCACGAAAATCGTTTGATTATGAACAACTCGTAAAAGATACGCCATCAACGACAACACCAATCAACAGAACATTAAAAACTGAATGGAGTACGATGGTTTTCATTAACAAGTCTTTGAAAAACATGCATAAAACAAAGGAGACTTACCAGAGAAAAATAAGAAGAGGTCACATGAAAACCGCAAAACAGGCAACTGACGCCATATTGCTTAACCTGACTGGATGGAAAACGATCAAGTGACATACCAGGATGTCCTTTCACTGGATACTGCTGCAATTTAGCGGATTTTTTGGTTAACTAACTCACAGTAGGGGGGGGGGTGGCCATATCAGGAACATGGCCATAACAGGAGCACCCACCTTATATTCATATTATCTTTATTATACTAAATACAGAGCATTCCTATGCAGACCAGTCCCACTCCATCTCTACCTAACAAATTCTGTTGATGACTAGCAGTGTGGTCATATGCTACCATACAGACAGGTTTGTACACGTTTCCCTGTGCAGACCCATTCTACTGCTTACCTTCCTCGGGACAGGCACTCTACATTACTGTCATAATGGAACGTGACTACCTGGGACCAGTCTGTATAGGAATACTCTGCACATTTTTAAATAATATATTCTCTCATTTAGTCCTGAACAGATGGAAAAACTATTTTGGGCAACTACTAAATGTACATAGGTCAAATAGAAATGATCGG
Organism: Periplaneta americana; assembly: GCF_040183065.1. NCBI lineage: Eukaryota > Metazoa > Arthropoda > Insecta > Blattodea > Blattidae > Periplaneta > Periplaneta americana. The sequence continues at coordinate 33,613,870 of NC_091119.1, forward strand.
AACAAAATTTAAACACAAACTGCTGAGCCATTTATACCCAAATCCACACTTTCTGAAATCGAAATTGCGATAGAAAATCTGAAAAAGTACAAGTTTTCAGGTATAGATCAAATTCCAGCAGAATTAATACAAGATGGTAGAAGCACATTATGTAGCGAAATTTATAAGCTTGTACTTGCTATTTTGGGAAAAGAAAATTCTACCAGAACAATGGAAGGAGTCCATAATTATCCCTATTTTTGAAAAGAGGGTCAAGACTAACTGTAGCAACTTTCGAGGAATATCACTTTTGTTGACGTGATACAAAATTTTGTCCAGTATTCTTTTGAGAAGATAGACTCCATATGTAGATGAAATTATTGGGGATCATCAGTGCGATTTTAGACTTAATAGATCGACTGTTGGTCAAATTTTTTGTATTCGACAGATATTGAAGAAAAAATGGGAGTATAAGGGTACAGTACATCAGTTATTCATAGATTTCAAATAGGCATATGACTCAGTTAAGATAGAAGTTTTATATAACATTCTCATTGAATTTGGTATTCCCAAGAAAGTACTTAGTTCGATTAATTAAAATGTGTCTCAGTGAAACTTACAGCAGAGTCTGTATAGGCCAGCTTCTGTCTGATGCTTTTCCAATTCACTATGGGCTAAAGCAAGGAGATGCACTATCACCTTTACTTTTTAATTTCACTCTAGAATATGCCATTAGGAAAGTTCAGGATAACAGACAGGGTTTGGAATTGAACGGGTTACATCAGCTTCTTGTCTATGTGGATGACGTGTATATGTTAGGAGAAAATCCACAAACGATTAGGGAAAACATGGAAATTTTACTTCAAGCAAGTAAAGCGATAGGTTTGGAAGTAAATCCCGAAAAGACAAAGTATATGATTGTGTCTCGTGACCAGAATATTGTACGAAATGGAAATATAAAAATTGGAGATTTATCCTTCGAAGAGGTGGAAAAATTCAAATATTTTGGAGCAACAGTAACAAATATAAATGACAACTTGGGAGGAAATTAAACGCAGAATAAATATGGGGAAATGCGTGTTATTATTCGGTTGAGAAGCTTTTGTCATCTAGTCTGCTGTCAAAAAATCTGAAAGTTAGAATTTATAAAACAGTTATATTGCCTGTTGTTCTGTATGGTTGTGAATCTTGGACTCTCACTTTGAGAGAGGAACAGAGATTAAGGGTGTTTGAGAATAAGGTTCTTGGGAAAATATTTGGGGCTAAGAGGGATGAAGTTACAGGAGAATGGAGAAAGTTACAGAATGCAGAACTCCACGCATTGTATTCTTCACCTGACATAATTAGGAACATTAAATCCAAACGTTTGAGATGGGCAGAACATGTAGCACGTATGGGCGAATCCAGAAATGCATATAGAGTGTTAGTTGAGAGACTGTAGGGAAAAAGACCTTTGTGGAGGCCTAGACATAGATGGGAGGATAATATTAAAATGGATTTGAGAGAGGTGGGATATGATGATAGAGACTGGATTAATCTTGCTCAGGATAGGGACTGATGGTGGGCTTATGTGAGGCGGTAATGAACCTCCGGGTTCCTTAAAGGCCATAAATAAGTACTAAGTAAATGTAATTATAACATTTGCTGAGACTAGGGTAGTTGAATTCAGCCAATGCTTATTGTTGTTTATCTTTCACAGCACGATATGGTTGAACCTGGTTGCACTATCAATACTCGGAATCTCTGTAGCATTGACACTTTTGCCAACATTCCAGGCTGTATTAGAAAGTGCAATGTAAGTAAACTGAATGTTTAATTATTTACTGTGAACATATCTCATTCTATTGTTTCTTAGGTGCTTAGTGTAGGGGGTCAGATTTAAAAAAAGACACTTGGACATTTTTCTGACATAAAAAACATGTCACATTTAGTGGGCTTACATAAAAATTCTGAAGTATTTAATTATTGCAATATACCAGATCAAATGATCCTACTGTTTTGCATACAATTCTGCAAACACTGCCTCACTACATTACTATTCGATCGAACATGCCACTTTGTTTCATTCTACCAACATGTTCTCCTAGTGTAACAGTTATCAAGCTGGGCCTTTATGCTGGAGGTCACGGATTCAAATCTCAAATCAATTAGTTTTTATTCACGTCTTCACATTTTCAAGAATTTCATAAACAGAAAATTTACTATTCTTACTTGCTCCTCGTCAATGTACAACAATGTATTCTAATACAGAGTATCTGATCATGCTGCTGTTATATGGGAAGTCTCGATAAAATGTAACAGTGGCATGTCGTTTTATTAACTGATGTTGTTGTTGTTTTCTAATGCTAGGCATTTGATAATAAAGTCATTTGTCCTCTTGGACTGCAATATTTTTCAAAGATATTGTCATGGTCAGCCACTGAAGCACAGATTTTGAGATGTTCCGAACCCATTTCTTGGTTTTAGTTGCACAATGGGCAGTTAGGGGACTGACATATTCCAATTCTATGCAGGTTCTTCTGCCTCGAACTCATCTCTTGTTCATTATTCTTTCCAGTGCGTCCTTCAATAGGCAGTTTCTTCTCAACCAACGAATTCCTTTTCCTCTTTCTGATCAGTTTCAGCATCATTCTTTCTTCACCTACTCTTTCGAACATAGCTTCATTTCTTACTCTGTCCACTTCACACGTTCCATTCTTCTCCATATCCACATTTCAAATGTTTCTATTTGCTTCTCTTCAGTTCGTCATAATGTCCATGTTTCTAACCTATACAATGCCACACTCCACACAAAGCACTTCACTAGTCTCTTCCTTAGAGATGCTGAATAATCTCCTTGAAAACGTCTCATCTTTCTATTTGTCCTTAGCTTTCGAGGGGAAAAAAAATATTCCGTGTCCTTTTAATTAAAATGATATATTTTTTGCAAATCAAGCTTTCAGGTATAACTCCCTGTAAAGTTGATTTGAATAATTTCGAGGGAAAAATTGTTCCGGGGCCGGGTATCGAACCCGGGACCTTTCGTTAAACGTACCAACGCTCTCCCAACTGAGCTACCCGGGAACTCTACCAGAGACCGATCCAATTTTTCCCTCTATATCCACAGACCTCAAAGTGGGCTGACAACCGTCAAGCAACCAACATTGAGTGCACACTAACTCTGTGTGACTTAAGTTGTGGTTTTCTGTTAACGAACAGTGATGTATATTATGCTAATCAAGCTTTCAGGTATAACTCCCTGTAAAGTTGATTTGAATAATTTCGAGGGAAAATTGTTCCGGGGCCGGGTATCGAACCCGGGACCTTTCGTTAAATGTACCAACGCTCTCCCAACTGAGCTACCTGGGAACTCTACCAGACACCGATCCAATTTTTCCCTCTATATCCACAGACCTCAAAGTGGGCTGACAACCGTCAAGCAACCAACATTGAGTGCACACTAACTCTGTGTGACTTAAGTTGTGGTTTTCTGTTAACGAACAGTGACGTATATTATGCTAATCAAGCTTTCAGGTATAACTCCCTGTAAAGTTGATTTGAATAATTTCGAGGGAAAAATTATTCGATATATTTTTTCATTGTGCAGGAGTGCATATTTTTGACACACTGTCAACTTCAGTCATATTTCTATCATATTTAATTGAACTGTTTGACATTACATCACTTTTATTAATCTAGAGTTTTCTGTCTCATCGATGGTTCTTACATAAATTTGAATGGGAAAAAAGCTGGAAAGAAGACGTAGAGAGAACTGTATATTATATCAAACTATTGTTTTTATAATATTATGTAACATATTAAAATTATTTAAAGTTTATATTTCTACAATTGTAAGTCATACATATACATATTTTTAATATTTAAATCATAAAACTTTCAGTGTTATGTGCATGTGTGTGTCTACATATTGGAAGATACGAATTTTACAGTTTTTTTCCATGTCATTTTCTAGAGAGGGAGGTTGCAGCGATGAATTATCAACATACAGCTTAGTTGCTGGCATATGGTCTTGCATGTATTCACTTGGGTGAGTACAATTATATGTAAATCTAGCTATTCAGAGACTTTTAGAAACAGAATAGGTTTAATATTTTTGTTACATGTTGTAGGGAAGTAATAGGACCGTCAGTAGGTGGAGTCTTACTGGAGTACTTCGGCTTCCCCATCTGTTCTACGGTTATGGCCTGCGTTACTTTTGTGTTGGTACGTATTTGTTTTAAACAAATTTATTTAAGTACTATAAAACTTCGACGAACTTCCTCTTGGCGTATTGTTGATTCTGGAATCCCACAGGGATCTGTTCTATCACCACTACTATTCACTATTTACATAAATGACATCCCTTCAGCTCTACTGCACTGTAAGCATCACCTTTACACAGACTACTTACAAATCTATATCCATACAACCCCTGACTCACTCAATGACGCAATACACAATCTTAATGAGGACCTCGAATCTATATATGCATGGGCCAGAAAGTTTGGTTTGATTCTCAATGCAAGAAAATCACAAGCAATCCTAGTGGGACATCAACTCTATTATGCAACATTACTCCTGCTCTTCCAGTCAAGTTAAACAACACAATAATCTCTTTTGCTTCCTGTGTTAAAAACCTTGGAGTTTACTTTGATACGCATTTAAACTGGAATAACCAAGTAACCCATATTATCAAAAAAGTGCTTTCCATATTACATTCCTTAAACAGCATTCGAAAATTCCTCCCGCTATCACTCAAGAAAATACTAGTGGAAACACTAGTAATGCCCCACTTCGATTATTGTGATTTTCTACTGACTGACCTCAATGTCAACCAGTCGCAAAGATTACAATGTGTACATAATTCTTGTGTTCGCTTCGTCTGCGATGTCTGTCGCGCTGACCACATTACCCCATCCTTCCAAACTCTAACGTACGGCTTAACGAACGTAGAAATTTTCATTCTCTTGTTCTCCTTTTCCAAGTCCTTCACACCTCTACATCTACCTATCTTGCCTCCCGTTTCAGTTACCTGTCATCATATCATAATCTCTTCAGTCGCACGCAAAATAGCCGCATACTAGCCATACCAACACATAAGACATCATCGTATTCATCATCATACACAATCTCGCTCTCGCACCTGTGGAATACCCCACCCAGTGACATCAGAGATTGTCGGAATTTAGTAGCGTTCAAAAGCAAACTTATTAAGCATTTTCTTACTGCGTAGAGAAGGTTTACTTTTTACTTAATTAATAAAAAAAAATTTTTTTGTCTAGCTATTATTAATTCGAAATTTTCTCGGGCTTCCAGCCAGGTCATAAGTTGGTGGATCACCAACTTATGACCTGGCTGGAAGCCCGAGAAAATTTCGAATTATCACGTCGCCAGGAAAGCTTCAGTAGTTATAGCTATTATTAATCAGTTAATCCTTTAGTACTTTGATTTTTATTGTATTTGTAAATTTAATATTAATTGTAATTGTATGTAGTTGTAATCCCTTGGTAGAGGGGAAGAGAAGGCTTGATGGCCTTATCTCTACCAGCTTAAATAAAATAAATAAATCATCATCAATAGCTATCAGGGTTTAGGCCATTTGGCCTGTTCCATCTCAGGTGAAAAACTGGTCTCTCCATCGCTTCTTCGGGCGTCCACGATCTCGGTATCCAAGGGGTCTGTAATTTAATAATCTCCTGGGTAGTCTATCATTTGGCATCCGTAGAACATGCTCATGCCAGTTGCTCCGATACTTGTGGATTGTCTCTGTAATGGCTGCGATATTTAGTTCTTGTCGGATGTCTTCATTATATTTGTGGTCATAGAGAGTGTAGCCTGCTAGCGGTCTTAGTAATCTCATCTCAGCTACTTCTATTCTTTTCAGTTGACTAGTTGTTAGAGTCCAAGCTTCTGATCCATATAGCAAAGTTGGACTGGCCATTGTTTTGTAGAATTTCAAAATTGTGTCTTGCCTGACCTTCTTAAACAATGTATTTCTAATTGTTCTTAGCAGCTGTTGAAATTTGAAAATAAATAAATAAAAAACTATAAACATAGTCAATAAGTGTGCCACTGCAGGTTTGACAGCTGCCATGCATTTCTTATGCCTGATTGTCCATAACTCCAGCTAGATGTGTTCAAAGTTCTATCCTTCAAAACCTATAATTTCATATGTGTTCATTAAAATGTCGCATTTGCTGATCCCGACTTCTCTATGTGAGTTTTTAAAGTATAACATCATAATGACTACTCTTTATTATGTCAGGCATTGGTGACTTTGGTGTTCTTCGTGACGAAAGAGGCCACTCGGCAGAGCAACAGTGACGAGAGCACAACAGACAGTGGGATTAGTGAGTCCACTAGTTCTTGGGATCGTGACAGAGACAGAGAACATGACGGTGTTAGTGGCTTAGAATGTCGTGAGGACAGCCCGCTGCTGGCCAGTGGGAGCACAGAGCACGATCTGTACACGAGGGAGAAGGTAGAATACTACGACACACAGGGCAACGATGAAGACGACGACCCAAACAGACTGCTGGATGTGAGACGGACAGTAGCTATCACTGGGAGTGGTGCCTGCGAAGTGTAAGCAGGTCACTACCAGTAGCAGGTTCCACCAAGAACACTTCCAGGACAATACATCCACTTCATTTCTTTTGCCTGTAGGAATTTTTGCCAGTTTATTCAATGCATACATACAGGGCTATTCATAAGTCCGTGAAACATTAAAAAAATTCATAACTACTAAACTACACAATGAATAACAAATTACTTTACACTAGAATAAAGAGAAACTCTCCCAGTTTTATTACACACCTCACAGATGCCCAATGTTTCCACCTTTGCTAATACGGCATACATCCATGTGGTAATCCATCTCGCCCCATACATGCTCCAGCATGTCACGGTTGACCAGAGCCATGGCAGCTGTAATCCGTTGTTGTTGTTTTCTAATGCCAGGTGTTTGACAATAAAGTCATTTGACCTATTGCACTCCAATATTTTTCAAACATATTGTCATGATCAGCCACTGAAGCACAGATTTTGAGGTGTTCCGAATCCATTTCTTGATTTGAATTGCATAATGGGCAGTTAGGGGACTGATATATTCCAATTCTAGAATGGCAAGTTGTAGCCGATTTAAATGAACACCATATTTTAACGTTTTGTGGCTACTTCACACACAACCCCCAGAATGTCTGGAGGACCACACCTGCTGTTGGTCGACAGGTGTACTAGACCTAGTTGGGAGATCTTGTTGATCACCAGCTTTCCCTCCTTAAAGCCCGGTTCAGACGGTGCGTGTTTCTGTGATGGATTCCCAGGGGGCTGTGCTGATGGGTAGCCTGCATGCTCACTTGCCGGAAGTAATGTGCTCTGGTGGGTCCTTGGATGGCTAGCTTGCTGGGTTTCGAGGGCAGGTTCCTTGCTATTTTTCGTGATGGTTTGCAGGTTGGATCCAAAGATGATCATATAATATCACCACTGAAACCATGTCGCCATGTTCGTTGTTTTCCAACTAAACCTGTTTTTTTCTATATTCTTTAGTTTCTAAGAAACAACAATTAAATATCGGAATTTAGCTGTTTTGCACTTATGGCATAATTACTTTATTACGACATTTACTACTGTTAATGTAGGACTTTAGTTGTTTTCCACTCACGGTTTAGTTTCTTTTTGACCATGAGTGTTGGCAACAGATGAAACAGCAGATGATTTTCCAATTTGAACTGTGAAAAGAGCCAGCTCCGTGTGAACAACTACCATCACCGTAGGCAACACGGGAGCCAGCAAGTGAGCACGCAGGGCAACCATCAGCGCAGCCACCTTGGAATCCATCACAGAAACTAGCACCGTCTGAACCAGGCTTAAGCCTCTGGAGGACGATTTTAGTGCCATAGCAGGTCAGCACTAGGAACAGAAAAGTAGAAAGGGTAGGAAGGAAAGTGAAATGAACCCCTGGGCCTCGAATGTTCTAGTACCGTTGGGGTCGAAGAAAGTAAGAGTTCAGTCGGAGGACGGATAGGAAAGGGTAAAGAGGAATTAGGTATTGAATACAGGAAAATTATACCAAATTCAGTCATTAACTCATCAAGCTGACCAGTGCTAATTGATGAGCAGCCCCTCCCTTTAGTTCAGCTTGTAAAATTATGCTTACTAACAGCTGCACCACTGGAAGGTAGGGATGGGACATTGCGTATTTGTCCAGGTTGATTCCTGAAAGCCTTCAATGGGAAGGATTAGTGGCTCTCCCCCCTGTATCCGACAAATATCCTTTTGCTGTAATCTGTTGCATTTTTAGAACTCGAGTAGCAAAATGCAATTGTGGCTTAAATCCTGGTTAAAACGCAAAATAAATTAAATCATCAGCTGCCATATATATTTAATGGCAAGAAATTGAGTATCTGAACCATTATGGTGACTTCACAGATCTTTCTGCTACTCTATTTATAAAGAATTCTACTGAATAACAGCCGATGACACCCTCTGCTATCGAAAAGTAAAGGCAGTGTGAAAAATTCTTCTGTTATCTTACAGTTATTTAAACGAATTCTGTCTCGGAGGAAGATACACCTCTTGGAATGCAATACATCTAGACTAGCAGTGTCCAGGAAGGTCTAAGTTGGCCGTTTTTGAGGCATTGGTAACAAATCAACGAGCTGGACAGCTTTTCATTAATACTTAACAGTAACATTAGTCTTGCTTTATCATGGGGCACGCTTGTTAATTTGAGTGGAAAGCGTGCAAAGGAGAACAAAGTCATGTAATGCAGACATAATACATGATTATTAATTTGAATGGAAATTGTGCAGGGAAACAAAGTCATGCGGTGCAGATGTTGATATTTTCGTCAGATTATTATTGCATATGAGTACAGGACTTGGTGGAACTTGTTACTGAACCCCAGAAGAATGAGACTTCAGGAAGGAGGGGTCAAATATTTGTTAAAAGGGTGTATGAAAAAAAGACAGTGTTGTATTATATATATATGAAAGTTGTCCTGTGGAAGGGTTTATGTAAATACAAAGTTACGCTAAAAGGAGATTTACAGGTATATCAGAGGGATACCAAAGATAAAGATAATTTAGTTTTTAGTATGCAGAAGAAAGGTTGAGCTATAATGAACGTATGTAATTTTTTTATAGTCGATATATTTACTTTCATATTACGTCCAAACTTCGTTCAGTACAAGAAATACGTCTTTATAGTATTCTTTACAAGAGCAGATCTGTCCAACTACAGAGCTATTATTATCATATGTTCCAGAAAAGAACGGCCGGCCGGCCATGCCCTGCGTGGTTTCCGCCGAGCTCCTAACCATTTCTCCAGCGCTTCTCCAATATGTAACAGTACTAACAATAAATGTTCAATAATTTGGACTTACCATGCTCACAGTCATTTCTGAAAATGGCCCCCATTTGCCCCCACACACAACTGACATCGTCTGATATACGAATGAACAAGGCACTGAAGTTCCACATCATTGATAGCCTGGATTTCTTCTCGTATATAGTCTTTTATTTCAGCTATAGAATGAGGATTTTTCTTATAAACCCTACCTTTTAGTGTTTCCCATAAATAAAAGTCACAGGGTGTTATGTCTGGGCTTCATGGAGGCCACAAATTATTACTGATTAGTCTCGTACCGAAAATACGCCTCAGTTCCCTCATTGACACGGCAGCTGTATGAGCAGTGGCGGAATCTTGTTGGAAATAAATTGACAATCGTTCCGCATAAGAACACTACATTTTCTGCCTGATTTTCGATTCTTCACTGAGACTGTTTCTTTAAATCTTTTAGCGAGTCGTCTAATTGTTTTAGCAGAAGGCACAGGTCTATTTGGAAACTTTATTCGAAATTTTCGTCTTGTTTTTGCACACGACTTTTTGCCTTTTATGTACGTATTGTACATATACACACGTTCACACAGTGAGAATTTGTTGCTAGGCATTACCTAAATACACAATAATCACCAAACTTTATACACTAACGTTGTACACTTAAAGAATCGAGAGTTTCATTACACGACTTCTAAGCATACTGAATGCCATATGGCTACTGGAGCTCGACTGCACGGGAGAAACGGTTAGCATGCGGCGGAAACCACGCAGGGTGTGGCCGGCCGGCTGGCTGCTCTTTCTGGGAAGTATGATAATAATAGCTCTGTACTATAATTTCTTGAAATTATGCGGTATTAATGAAATATTAATGAGATATATTAATTGATATGTTAATTGTTCGATTTCATGAGCCGATATATGAATTCTTTAACAAAATAAAAATTTTAGAGCATTTTTATTCTTGGAAAATGTGTGGGGCTCGGAAAAAATCTTGTATTTGTGCAAGCGAATGTCTCAGATTAGTATCTTCATTAATTACTATTTCAAACTTGCTTCGTCAATTCATCCTATTGATCGACTTCATAAGTTTTCAATTTTAAAATACAATGCTATCTTTGGTACGTTTTTATTCATAATCTTTCTTTCTGAAACAGTTGTACAGTAAACAATTTTGTTATATATATATTTATTTTTGTAAATGTTAATTGTGAGTACTGTACATGAGTGGTTGGTTAGCATGTGAAGTAGTGTCAGCCAGTTGTCTGTATTAAAACTAAAAGAACATGAATGAACAAAGGAGTGAAGCAATGTAAAACTGTATAAAAAGTGAAGATAAGAATCATTCTTATATTGATATTATAAATGAGAATAATATCTATCCCTTCCTTGTACTTGTAGGATTGTTAGCTTGAAAAAAATATGAACTTTGATGGCTGTTTAAATGTGATCCATATTTCATATCTTTAGTTCTTCCCTGCACAAAGCTGTGAAGATGTACTTAGGAGAAAGTACCGGTAACTCTAAAGTGCTGCAGTATAACTATTCACTGCCAGATATATTTCATTTCTTTAAAAAGTAAGTGTAATATAGTGCAAATGGGCAGTAAATACTTTTCTTGTGTGAGCAAATTGGTTTTCTTGTATGCAGTTGTAAGATTTTCACAGCACAAGTTGAAACAATAAATATTGAAGCTTGCATACATAAACACAGACATGTTCTCATGAGTGAAATCAGGTATACTATTAATCCAAACAAATGAACGTATGAAACTGTGTAGAAGACTTTAGTTGGTTCTGGTATGTTTATAAACATTGGTACATAGATTTTTAAGTTTTTTTTGGTTATATAGATGAGTCGTTAAATGTTATTAAATAATAGAAATTTCAGGGAATTTTTATTTTGTCTATGTCATATTTGTGAATATATGTGAAGTGAATGAAGTTGATAAAATGTGTGAACAAACAAATGAGGAATGTTGTTCGTCACTTGGATCATGAATGCTGGAATACTGCAGTGGTAGAGAAAGAAGACTGAAATTAGCCAAAACAAATGATAACTGGAAAGTTACTTCGATTGCCAAAAGTATCACGTAAAAGAGACTGTTGTTCATAATGAAAAGTACCCATATTAGATGCACTGTATGAGTCTCAAAGTTTAGTTAAGGAAAAATATTTATTCAGTTGGAATTTTACTTCAGACAGTCTATTAACTATTAAGCCATTATTAAACTGAATGACTCTCTTGTGTATTCTGTTACTTGTCACAGAGAGATCGCAACTTAAAAATTACTTAAAGGTGTTAAATTTCCCCCATAGAGATTTTAATTTGAAAGACACTTGTATGTATTATATATGATTGCCGGAAATTTCTTGCCTGGTTTTCTACGTGTGAAGTTACTCAGAGTTCTTTTTTGTGCTGACAACAGTTGACAAAACTAGTATATTGTGAAACAAGCTTATAAAGTTATACTTTATAAGTCAATGTTTAGGGAATGTACAAAGCAAATTTCCTAATTTTGATGAGTGCAATAACTGTATAACATTATAAATGTGTTTCAGGTTTATTTTTTTTTTTTTGTACGACAGCTTTATAAAATAATTAATAAAGAAAATAACATCAAATTAAGTAATGATGGGTAGTTCGATATTATGGTCTATGAAGAAAGGGTTGCTATGGCAACAATGATGTGTTAAAATATTATAGCACGGCAAATCGTTTCATAATATTAACTTCATGGCACAAGTTAAGCCATCATAATAGAAGTCATGACATTTTAGTTGACATGGTAATATACAACACTGGTACAATAATGCTCGATTTTCACTATTGATAAAGACTGTTTATAATGCTGGAGTACAAAAAAAAATTATTTTACGCTTGTGTGGAGTATGAATAAACATGTTTCTGGCTTCCACATCTCCACTCTACCACACTAAATTTTGAGAGCCACTAAGGGCTTCCGGTTCCTTTTAAACTTTATAATCGAACTGCATACATAATTTTGCTTTTTAAAATAATTTTTCACTATTTGTAAGACGAAATCTTTCTTTCAAATTATCGAAAGATTGTGATCCACAAGTGGTGGGTAATAAATGGTGCATTTGCCATACACATTTGGAAGGATACCACGGAGATAAATATACATAAGTAAGAGGATTATGTGTACTGAAGGGTGTGAAGTTTAATGGGATAAAGGTTGGCCTAGGGTCATATGGCTCCCATGCTAAGAGCTGAACTCATATTACTCAACTCTCTTAGAATTATCATGCAACATTTAAGATCTTTCAGTTATTTATCATGAATTTGTTTGTAGGTTACATACAGTATGTATAAATTTAAGACTTTTGTCAGATTTCTGAGTACATTCAGGGACCATTTATAAATGTGAAATACAATTCGATTCTCTATTAATGGCTATGATCCATTCTATTATAGGTCATAAAAATTACATACAGTACCTTCATTTTGAATGTCAAAATGTCTGACAAAATTTTTAAAATTTCATTAATTAAATAATGACTTCGTTTGTAAACAAACAAATTTGAGATAAATATATTAAAACGGTTGTATGGCTGTAAACATAATTTCAGAGTAAAAACAAAATGCAGATATGGCATGTCAGTCGTACTTAAAATAGCTTGTGAAGTAGCTCAAAATGGACATTACCGGATGTGTAATTGTTGTTGCAGAGATACAGACGAATTAGATATTAGCAGGTTAACTTAAATGAAGGGCTGTTATATTTATTATGTGATTAACTATATTATAATTCTTCCTAGGGTGTTAGATGCCTTTGGAATAGTGTTCCATCAACTTCTAAACGAATCTTTGGATAGATTTCTAGTTAGTTACAACCAAGACAATTAATTGCTCTTAATCTGAATATTGAAATTGAAAAGTTAAGTACTTAATTACAAGAAGCGAGTGTAGCATTGATGGAGATGGTTTAAATACAGGGAATACAATTTACTAGTCAGAGGCTGAACATATTTTTGTCTCACTTTATTGGTTGAAATATTTGAGGTTAGAAACAGTACCGGTATGTCATTGTCAATGGGAGTGATTCATGCATTATAAACCTTAAGTTAATAGTCGGTATATTCCAGTTGACACACTATTTTCTTATCAGGGGCTCTAATTCTTAAGCAAAAAATTTGGAACATCAGATATAAGCAACTATACACGTGATGTGTTAAAAATATCCAAAAGAATTTGGACTACTGAAACTATCAAAGTGTAATGGTAATAATAACAATGACGTACTGTAGGTTCCTTAAAGTACTCATTTATATAAGTAAGAAATTGTTTAAACAATTAAAATAACAAAGAACTGCTACTTTTATGAATATAGCTCAAAATAATATTGTAAGTGTATAAGTATGGCAGAGCTGTGAAACAAATTGTAGCATTTAAATATTGCTATGGTTACCTTATTTGTTTTAAGATAAGGTATCAAAAACTTCAATGCTGAAAAACTGGGCTGCCAGTACAACTGATATTAGAGATATAATACAATAGGCAAAAGACTGTAATAGTGAATGTACGGTAGTGTACACATGCTAATCTATAACACAGAATTGTTTTCAAGTCAAAAACTGTTATTAGTTGAATTATATCTTATCAGAAATTTGAAAGGGCCTATTTACACAATTGTTTAATTTAAGGAATATTCCATTATTCAGACTATTCCGAACTACAGTGCGGTTTACATTTTAAAAAGTCCTATTCAAGCTCATAGATTATAGAAGCAATTATTCTGATCGTCTTGCTCTTAGTTGAAATTTAAATTTTAAAAAGTTGAAAATTGTAGACATTACATTATTATATTAAATTTGTGTAAATGGATCCTGAAACTGTAATAATTCCCCGATCTGCTACTGTATTCACAACCATCTTCACTTTGAAAGTACAGTTACTTTTGTAAGAGTGGGGTGATTCTTCCATCAGGAAAGCCGTCTACTGTTTTGAAATTTTTAGCATGCAGAGAAAACTGATTCGACTGCACACTTCATAGTTCTGATCAAACACATTTTTACCATCTCGACATATAGCTGTTTCAGGAGAACTTGGCAAACGAATTTATTTGCAATTTGAAATACTCAAAAAGAAAAGCTTTTGATTTAAAAAAAAAGATCTAATAATGAATTTTACCCATTTTATATTTTTTTAGTAAGTTATTTTATGACGCTGTATCAACATTTCAGGTTATTTAGCGTCTGAATGAAATAGTGGTAATGCCGGTGAAATGAGTCCGGGGTCCAGCACCGCTAGTTACCCAGCATTTGCTCATATTGAGTTGAGGGAAAACTCCAGAAATAACCTCAACCAGGTAACTTGCCCCAACTGGGAATCGAACCCAGGCCACCTGGTTTTAGGGCCAGTTGCGGTGGCTGTTACTCCACAGGTGTGGACCATTTTACATGTACAGCTACACTTATATAATCAGAATTTTTACCCTCTTGGCACCAAATGAAGCAATACATGAAATTCTTTTCTCAACAAACAACATTTAAGTGAGTGACAGTGTAATGCAATATATTTGATTAATCGTATACTTAAATTTACATTAATATTTTCGTATTTTTCAATATCTACACGTGAATTTAAAACTACTATTTTTTTTTTTCACATTTGTTAGAAATAATGTCTTTCTTTACACAAAATGCGGATTCTATTCTGAAAAAAGGAAGGGGTGAATTGTTTGTTCTGTCAATTCTCTCCTATACCTAAGCCATTGTAACTGTGCACCTGAAAACTTTGTGAAATTTTGGTAGTGAGAGACATGACGTTGCCACAGTGACCATTACACAACAGCTGACGAGTTCTTCGCACCAATTTTGGTGCCTGACTATTTAATGCTACGCCTTTACACAAAGGATTGTCACTCTGTGAGTTATCATTCTCCGAATGATGTCTTTTCTGTGGCATTTCACAGCATGCTACAAATTATTTAGAACACTAAAACAAATTACACACGTGGTAATAGCAAACTGACAACACAGCAGTCCTCCTCGTAGCAGCAACAGCTGATAGAAAATACTGTGTTCTGATTGATTCAGAAGGCTACCGCACAGTGTTAAATTTTTTCATGAAAAGAATTTCCCACTCAAATAACGACTCTGAAAGTCCATATATAATTTATTTCCAAGAAATAGTCTGCCCAGGCATCCTGGGTTGCCAAAAACACAGAATAACACACATATAAGAATAATAACGATTACAGTAAAAAGATGAGTCAAACTGAAATGTGAACTAGGAGCTTAAATTTAAGAAATAATAAATTTGTACATATATAACAATCACACACTAATGAATAGAAAAAGGGGGGGATTATGATATTCCGTATAAATGATTTTTCAGAATCGCCACAGACCCTTTAATGGTTGAAGTAATTATTTTTGGAATGATGTCATGGATTCCAAAAGTTTTGATAGTGTTTACAGTTGATCGTGGGATGGTGCCCCTCGCTCCGATCATTAAACCATGTACTTCCCAGATGCCTTCCATCTGATATTTTTCTCGAAAATACGGAATAGTAGGCTCATAAATTTGCTGTTTCTCTTTGTTGACCTCAGATGGTTTGGTCTGGCTCATCTCAAATCTAACTGATGGATCCAGTATAAAGCTTTTACTATTAGTCTTGCCTAGAGCCACGATGTCCGCTCTTCTAATTCCGCCACCTTCAAACACAACGCAGTGCTTGGGTATAGAAAGATGAGTATGAGAAATTGATTTGCTTAAATTGTTTCCTTATCTACATTTTTTTTTTCCCCCATGAATGTTACACAGTTGCAAATTTATTTGTAATTTTTTAAGCCAGACTGATATAGTAGGCATACAATACATCTGTTTAAAGTCGGAGGTTCACAAAATACTGTCATAAATTAAAAGTTTTTTTTTTTTCTTTTTTTTTTTTTTGTGGAGGACATTTTACTGGTATGAAAATGTTAATTTCCATTTTTTTTTTCAAATTGAAAATATTACACGACCGTCTTATTCCTTATGGAAGAAACCCTTCACTTAGAGGTAAATTAAACATCGTTTTGATTACTATGCAGGTTATTCTTAATACAGAAAAATTCATGCAAAGTTATTGCTAATTTTAGATAAATACAACTTAGTAAACTTTGACATTCAGTAGAATAAGTGCCAGTGTTAAAATATTGTACTTTAATTGTTATTACCTTGTCTCTTTATATGATAAAACCTACGTGACTTACAATGTAGGTTCGGTATTTGGAATGTTAGTTTTGGAGAATTTCAATTTAAAGAATAAATATACGCTAAATGATACATTAGGACTTCATATAAGCTTATAAATGTTACTGGAAGTTAATTTCGTTATAACTGAATTAACAAAATGACAAGCTGTACACTTACACCTATGTAATACGTTTTTAGGAATGTTAAATTCATTAATCTTATAATTCCTGTGGACCATACCATTACACAGGTCAATGGAAAATGTAGTATCATACAGTTAAGCAAATAATTCATATTTGGTGCTCCATAATTGGAAACCATGTGACATACGATGTTACAGGAGAGGAAAACACACCAGAGTTAAAGTGAACTGCATGCTTTTGCAATTTTTTATTCATGTCAGACATTCATCATACTACAGGTCAGTAATAGAATTGTTATTTTACAATATTTATAGACTAAGAACGAGCTATTGTGTTCAATTCAAGTGCAGTGATTTGAATTTCAATATAGTGTTTGTAAATGAGTAAAGCAGCTTCACACCAGTCTCATACTTGGAACTCCATTTATTTGTTTTTGAATGATAAGCCGAAGTAATAATTATGAAGATAAAATAAGGTTGTCTCCTTCAACTATAGCAATTTTAGATCTGTGAAATTTCTAACTTCTAAAACTTATACCACATATTTTTTACATGTGGACATGCCATACACAAATTATCACTTTGATATTTCAATATAATTGTCCCAATTTTCGAAGTTTACATAATTTTTCTTTAAATTTATATTTAATTTATTCCTGGTAGATGTATGTAAAATATGACACATGCTTTTTATATTTTTCCAATTACTTTATCAACTATCACCCATACACCTGGCACTTACATGAAAAACGAACTCAAGAATTAAAAATTACTAAAGTCGAAGAGAGAGACAAAAAATTACTGAAAATTAGGAGGAAGAGATGTTTACGACCAGAATAATGAAATATAAGAAAGATCCATTTTGAATCTTGCGTACACTACTTTTAACACTTGAATATAAGTAATTGATTAATTAGTGGACTTACTCGTGTTAATTATGTAAGTCTGTGCGACTTACAGCTGTTTCAGTGCATCATCACACCATCTTCAGAGCCTACTAGATCTCGGCATCATCTCGAACTTCTCTGCCTGTTATGTGGGTGCGTTTGATTGTTGAAAACACAACATAAACACAAGAACACAAGAAATACATCATACTAACATATGAAAACAAAAGCACACATAAGATCGCATCTTCATTCAGAAAGCAGAAATACAACATAGCATACAGAACAGGAAACACACTACAAAGACATCTCAACACACAAAAAACACAAACAAATAAATACGACCACACAGGTGTATACAAACTCACATGTAATAGTTGAGACAAGTTCTACATTGGACAGACAGGCAGATCATTCCAAACACACTACAAAGAACACATTAAAGCAATAACCAGAGGTCACAATACATCTACATACGCTGATCACATAACCAATACTAACCATACATACAATAACATAAATGCGGACATGGAAATCCTACACATACAACCCAAGAACCAAAAACTCTACACACTAGAACAATACGAAATATACAGACACACTAAAACACACCCCGATCAAATTCTCAACACACAGATCAATTTCAGTACACATACACTATTTGATTCCACTATTCAACACCTTTCAACAATCAAACGCACCCACATAACAGGCAGAGAAGTTCGAGATGACGCCAAGATATAGTAGGCTCTGAAGATGGTGTGATGATGCACCGAAACAGCTGTAAGCCGCACAGACTTACATAATTAACATGAGTAAGTCCGCTAGTTAATCAATTACTTATATAAGAAAGATTAGAAACAGATAAATATTGCTAAAAGTTCTTATACTTCTGCCAAACCAGAATTTTTTTAAATTTGCTATAAAACTCCTATAAAATTACATCACTATAACAAAGCAGTGTAAAATGAAAACTAGAGCTAATTTTTAATTTTCTCTTTGATATTCATGATCAGCACATCAAAATTTATAAGGGTTGGCTATTTTTATTCAATTTACATTTTCATTGTTGAACAGTGTTATTAATGCAGTTACCTTCCTGTCATTCTCCACAAGTGAAAATACAAATAAACATACAAATGGAATTTTACAGCAAACTTGCAAAAAATAAAACACGAGATTCTTCATTTTTTCACTAATAAAAATTGATACGATTTAGAGTATGGGCTCTGGTGAGTGAATAGCTTTCCTCAGATGTGTGTTCTTTGTCAGAGATCTGTTCTTATAATGCAAGACTTAATAGCAGTATGAACTACATTTTCTCTTAACTCAGAAACAAAATAATTTCCTTTGGGGTTGTTTTACGCAACCACAATTGTATAACACTCATGCAAGATTACATATTTATATTATTCTTAAGTATTAGTTTCTATATGTGACGAAATTGACTGTTTTAACTTTCCTCTACTTCTTGAAACATGCTATACTACATATTCAAAATTAATAAAATATAAATATAATGCTATATATTGTAGGCTATATAAAAATATTTAAAAGTTTGATAAATAATAAAAGAAGATATTATTATATGCTGTTTACATGACGTTTAGCTGAATTTTCAAAGCCTGGGAAACTATATCCGAATAAAAGCCAAATAATTCATGGCTGTTTCTTACAATTTAACTATTAATTTTGAACCCAAAGTCTGTGAATTAATTTTAATTCGAAAAGCGGAATCTTAGTTATGTTCTGCTAATTTGACCACATTTTGCAGAAAGGAACCAATTCACATGATACCTAAACTGAGAAAAATGCAGTTAAAAGCAGTGGCGTATCATGAAACTTTGAGCAGGGGAAGCTAATTCAAGTTGTCTTTCATGCAATATGAGAAAACGTATTACAAAAATATAGTCTTAAAATAAATAGTAGTCAATGTCAAGTCAGCAGTCGAAGATTGGTTGGAACCTCATAAGTAATACCAATAAGGCATGACCTCAAATGATACGTAGTAAAATATGATTTCATGGTTTACACATCAAATAGACACATATAGTATAACACTAGCTCACTCCCTGTCATACTTAAAGAAATCACAATATTAACGGTCAATAGATACAGTATTAGTATTATTACGTAAGTATGTGTCTGTCTTTTGGTTGTGTCCTTCATTGACAGCAAGGGAGTCGGTCCTTTTGTTTTTTAGATCACACCTTTGTTCGTAAGTCAGTCTTGATAATAGAATTGTCCTAAAAAAATTCAAGTAAATTGGTGTCAGGAACTGTTATTTCACTCATTATTTATTATATCAGCCACAATGCACACTAACACTTCAACTGAACACAACTGACGAAAAGGGATAATTCAGAAACCACTTATTTTCAATGTCAAAGCTAGCTTCTTGCGAGCCTTGCGACCAGGATAGTTTAGTTAGAAAGGGATGGAAAATCTTCGGGGTGGGTTACACAGAAGAAAGAGTGTAAGAAACCAGTCTGCTTGGAAGCTGGTGTGTGCAGGCTTCTTGTTTACTGGTGCACCACAAATCATCCTGAGCTGCCACATCACAATATTTAACGCGTAAATATAAATTCTATTAAAACTAATAAATAATTTTGTCCATAGACTACAGGTTTATTATGAAATTATTATTAACTGGGGAAGCTGAGCTTTTTAGCTTACATTGACACTACACCACTGGTTAAAAGTTAAACGTAAGTAATATATTCACAAATAAATAGAACTGCGTGCTTATTGCTTTAACCAAAGTCATATTACAGAATGTTTATTTAATAAATATATGGATCTTTGAAATTATTGAGATATTTGTGGTTTGGTTCCTTTCTGCAGATTGCGGTCCAATTTTGAACATAATTTTATAAACATTTTATGAATAAATATCAGATGAAATTTTATTTTTGGGTAATATGTTTTTGTATTACTTTCAAATTGTTTCACTTCATTAAAGAAAAATACGTGGAAATACATTTCTAAAGCATTTCATTATCTACTGTTAATGTTTAGGAAATAGATGTGCGATAAAGCACTACAGGAGACATTGACTTGTAAAAAAGCGAACATAGTAAAATTAACTGTTTCTAATATTTTTAAAATCACATAGGTAAAAGATATCGTCAGTTTTAAGGATCGACTTGCCTACAAATTAAAATGATAAGGCTCACATTTTAGAAACTGTGTCGACGAGATTTTCAGCCTTATATTTACATTTTCATTAGAAAATTGTATGCTACTTTTTTAAATACAATTTATTAGTTCACAAAATGTTTTTTGAAAGGAGTCTAATTAGAAGTGATTTGTAAAGGTAAGTATATTGTCGATGTTAGAAAATCTAACATTACAAATCATTGCAGTTTGTGTTTGTGCTGTGTCATTAAAATAGATTACAAGTTATGCTTAAGTGTACAAAACAAATACGTATCACTGGTTTAATTTTATAATCTGTTATCTATGTGTTTCGATTATTAAAGGTTGTTCAGAATTTGTACTGTAGATTTCTTAAGTATATAAAAATAAATCTGTGAAATGGTGCCTTTATAAAATTAGCCTTGATGTAACATTTTGCCTTCTAAAAATGCTCTCACAGGGAACAAATTAACTTAATGTTATGAGTTATGTATTCTGAGTTATAAAATAGACCTGTCATATTACCGGATATGCACTAGGATAAGTGGAACAAATTTACATGTTAAATAGTAATCAGAATATATTCTTAATCTTTATGACGGAATTTGAAATCGTATATTATTCTATTAAACTGGATAATCTTACATGGTAACTTCATTAGATTTTATCTTGGTGACTCTCGTGGTAAAATAATGTTTTTTTTATCTGATAAGTGAAACTTAAGGAGATATTTGAACAATCTAAAAAAGTTTTTTTTTCTAATATTCACCATTTTAGGGGGAATTGTTATTGTTATACGAAACATTTGGTAACACCGTGGCTAATGCAATAACTCTAGCAAGTGCAGCTTGCATTGTGGCAGGGAGAGTGAATAGTTCAAAATGATGTAGACTCTTAGCAGACATAAACAAAAGCAACTCCTAGCATTCGTTTCCCTCTCTTGTTAGGGTAGGAAGGGACTGAGGTAATTCCATTGTTGCTTAATGATCGCAATTTTAAACGGAAATACGCATCTTGTGATATCAGAAATAAATTG
This sequence comes from Periplaneta americana, assembly GCF_040183065.1. Lineage (NCBI taxonomy): Eukaryota > Metazoa > Arthropoda > Insecta > Blattodea > Blattidae > Periplaneta > Periplaneta americana. Next base: position 33,635,576 of record NC_091119.1, read on the forward strand.
TAATAATTTTTACTGACATGATTTGTCTTACATTAAATTAATACTCTTGAAAATAAATCATTCCAGCACACAATATTATTTTTATGTAATTTTAAACTGAAAAAAAAAGGTTAAATTAACGTGAATGTTTCCTGTTTAAATGATGTAGGTATCAAATTGAAAACAAAACGTGGAAACTGGAAATCAAAGTTAATGTTCTACATCTAGGCCAGTGATGTCACAGCAAGCGCATTTATCTGACCTTGATGGCGTGTGCGGGCAGCAAGCGCTAAGTATGGAAAGAGGAAGGGTTGTGTATATGAATAAGCAGCCTGTTGGATTAAGAAAACAGTGGTGCACAAACTTCAAACGGAACGTGAAATTTTATGTAGTTATTTTTATATGGCTTCTTTTTGTTTGATATTATCTATATTGTCTGTAAAACAAAAGTACTAATACCAATTTCTTAATATTGCAGTTGTGTTTTAAACGTTAATAACATAATAAAGAGTTAAGAAGGAATATTAACATTAATTCCATAGCAGTACAACTATACTGTACTAATTGGATGAAACACATCATTCATAAAGAAAGTGATATCCCCAAAAAAAAGAGACTGAGTATGATATGATAAGTTGGAATTGATATTGATGGTACCTTTAGCCTTAAAAAAGTAATCAATAAACTAATCAAAACAATATTACAGTACAAAGCAAAGTTACGTAGGTGCTGTATATGTTTTAAGGGTAACTAATATTCCATAACAAAACTCTTATCACATTATGCTTTTAAGGTGATATTGGTGAGCAACTTCCTATCATCAGAATATTAAAATATTTTCTCGAAATGTGCTGAAGCTATAGAGCTGACATTTTTACAACACATGGCCATATATCTTTTGATTATGATGTAACAGTAGTTGCTTTGTTAAGTAATTTCCTTACAAACAAATTCCATGCGAATATTTTCAATACACTATCTTCAGTAATATGTATTTACGGTATATTAGATTTACGAAAACATTCTGTAAGGCTACTAAATAAATAGGCCTATATCTGAAAATTTCACTTTTCTATAAAGGAAAGTTGAAAAAAATATTTCTTTTGAATAAAAAAAATCTAATTTGTGAAAAATGAGCATTAAAATTAAAACTTAAATTCTTATAATGCACTTATACATCTCAGACAAATCTAAAAATTAACATGGATACAGTTTTAATAAGTTCTCTTCCCTTTAACTATTGAATCAGTGCTGGCCATCCCTGAATATAGCTTGACCAAGCGGCATATACCACCTCTTCCGCCTGCCTCTTTCCTTTTCACTGTAAAGCGCTCAGGATTTCCTGAGCTCTAAAGCGCGCGCTTGCTCCTATGGGCATCAATTGACATGACTGATCTAGGCTAAATGAGAAAAGGAAAAACAAATAATAAAAAAAAGAAGCTTTCTCGAAAGCATTATTATAAGAGATGCTCGAAATGCCCTCCATTGGCAGTGACACATGATCGATGTCGTAAAAAAAAAACTCTCGCTGACTCTACTTCATTTTGAGTGACTTCGTGAGCAGCTTCAAGCACACATTCCCTCTCTACTGTATTATCACAGGTACGATACACTGCGCTGCGTTACAAGATTTATTTTAACGATTTTCACTATTATTCAATTTAGATTCATGGCTAAATGGTTTAATTTGCAAAAAAAGACTCAAGACATTAACTATTCAGATTATTTTTACTTATCTGCTTATATAGCAACCAGCCACTCTCGGGCTGTTACTGAAATAGAGCCTGCAAACATTGGGCAAAGGCTATTTTTTTCCTCCTTAACAGTGCTTCATTGAAGGAAAAGTGTAATAAAAGTTTTGTTATATTGAACATATAGAATCACCCCTTAAATTTCGGTGCATCAGTTCCCTTCCACTCTGTATGTAGATATTTAGAGAAGTTTGGCTTGAATTCTGATTAGGTTTCGTATCAGTTATGGTTATATTTAAATTAATCCCGTCTCCAGTCTGAAGACTTGTTCCCCTAAATTTTCTTTCAATCTCTTTCCATTTATTTTACCTCAAATGATTCTTCTAGATTTCTTTCTATTAGAACTATTTCCCACCGACGTGGCTCAGTCGGTTAAGGCGCTTGCCTGCCGTTCTGAAGTTGCGTTCGGGCACGGGTTCGATCCCCGCTTGGGCTGATTACCTGGTTGGGTTTTTTTTCGAGGTTTTCCCGAACCGTAATGTGAATGCAAGGTAATCTATGGCGAATCCTCGGCCTCATCTCGCCAAATATCATCTCGCTATCACCAATCTCATCGAAGCTAAATAACCTAGTAGTTGATACAGCGTCGTTAAATAACCAACTAAAATTAAAAAAAAAAAAGAACTATTTCCCCACCCCCTTCAAAGTGTATGTGGTTTACAAAGATTACATGACAGGTCTTGTTATTTTATAATTTTCATACTGCACAAACACATACTGAAAGTAATTCACATGAACGTTTTTCTGAACAGTCCTTACAGAATAATAAATTCGAAATACTATAAAATATAATGTTACAAGATAAATCAAAGTTCCTGATGACATCTTTAATCAATAAAATTGATTCACAACTGCTATTCATCAAACTGTTTCCATCAGTTTTGAATCTTGCAAGTTCATATTAAACAACGTGCAGTAAAAAATCCAAAGAACGTCTTAGGAAAGGAGGTGGATGTCGTATGTCATAGATTTTAGTATGAAAAAGAATCCTGCCCATGTATAAGAGAGCTACAGGTAAAATTTGCGGCCAATTTTCGCTCATGTCATCACTAATGTTCAGTGATGGAATTCAGCTAACATTTTCCGTCTTACACTTACCCTTAACCGAAATATTAGAATTCATGATTCTGTCAGGCTAGCAGTGGCCGAAGATAATGGAAGACCTCCACAGACAGGCTCTAGTGTGAACCAATGAATCAATTAAACTATTTCGTTTTTATCTTATAGCATTAAAATGATACTGCTTATAAAGTTATGGAAATACATATTTCGTAAACAGGTATGATAAATTTACCAAGTCTCTTGAAATTCACTATATTTCACAGACTGTACAGCATGTTTAAGACAAAAGTTGTAAAATAATAGGCGGTAGGACACCACTACATCTATTTCCATTAAGTATTAAACATTTGATTTTGCATCATTTGAGTGCTAGCATCGAAATAAGTCAAATGAAGGTTAGGGCAGGGAACATGTCACTATTGTATTGCCAAAAGACATGCAGCTTACTGCAAATGGAAGATGCAGTGCCAGCAGGATTGGGCGAGTAAATTACCTGTACGTATTTTACGTGTAATTTACATTTAAAATACGTACTGTAATGTAGAAAACTGTTTTATACACTGAGTAATAAACTAACATTTATTGATTTTGACAATCTAAACATCAATTACTTCATTTCTTTTAAGTCCTGATAAGAAAAATGTATGTTGCAACAGAAAAAAATTATGTGATATATGACACCAAGAATTATAGAGACACCCTCAATGTATTGCTAAGTCTGAGGGATGTAACATTAAAACAACACATAACAGAATATACTATGCTTAATAAAAATGTTCGTATTGGTGTTCCACACTCACTCTATCAGTTTGTAAGATTTGGTCTGACACATTCTGTGAATCACTGCATTATTTTTGCTGTAAATGAAACAACTCACAAATCAAGACTCTTTGCTAGAGAACTGATTGTTTTGCTATCACTCCAATATGTTCCAATGTAATTACTTTGGTAACCGATATCTGTTTACGTTGGTGAAGTATAGCATGGCCTTGAAGTAGAGATTTTGAATATATGATGTAAAACACTGAGAAGGAAAGAGTGTAAAACCTGTGCTGAAATAATTATTAGTAAAATCTTAGATTTATGGCTTAGTATTTCCTTCAGTTGTAGAAATTAATCACAGTATTGATTAATTATGATTATCTGAACATATTTGTGTACCAGAATGGAGAAATATTCAGCATTCCTCAGGATCATAGATTAATATTAACGTTGTGAATTTTTGTTAACCATGTTAATTCTCATAAATTCATATGAAACCTGAATTATTAATAATAATACCGATAATGATGAGTGTACACACACACACATACAAAATACCATTATGACATAGTAAGTGTTAGAGATACTAAGTTACAGAATTACACATGATGTTAGAACAAATTGAAAGTTTGCTATTCAGTTAGGATTGTATCGCTATTGCAGTAAATATAAATTTACTTACATGTATTAGCATTTCAACTTATATGTTGTACCTTCTGTTCATTATTACAGGACAACTATAATGTTTGAAATGCAAATGAATTCATTTGATTCCGGTTCACGTTAACACTTTGTTTAAAAAACTTAAAATTGTTTAACGACACGTTAAAAGTGATAAAAATTTTTAAAAAAGGTTATGTACCTTAGACAGACGGCCTGTTTCGACGCCGGTTCTGCGTCATCTTCAGTGCCCTACGAACTATAACCCTAACATGATAGACACACTAATAAAAAAGGCAAAACAAAAACAGAACAAACCAACACAAACACCGCATAAAAATAAATACATAACATTAACATATCACAATACCAATATATACAAAATTGCAACTTCATTCAGAAAACTAAAATACAAGATAGCATACAAAACAAATAACACAACACAGAAATATCTAAATAAACACATCAAACATTCAAATAAATATAATTCAACTGGGGTTTACAAACTAAAATGCAATAGTTGCCCACATTTTTACATAGGACAGACAGGAAGAACCTTTCAAACAAGATATAAAGAACACATTAAAGCTATAACCAAACCATACATCACATCAAACTACGCAGAACATATTATCAACAATAATCATGACTACAATAATATAGAAACAGATATGGAAATTCTACACATCACACCAAAAAGTTCACAGTTAAACATCTTAGAACAATACGAAATATACAAACACACAATAACACACCCACAACATATACTTAATACACAAATACAGTTCAATACCCACACATTATTCGATATCATGATACATAGCACACAAACACCCCCACCCCTACAATTGCAAATGGCAGTATACAAGATTAATAGGAACATCAGTAGTTCGTAGGACACTGAAGATGACAGAACCGGCGTCGAAATGGGCCGTCTGTCTAATGTACAATACATAACCTTTTTTAAAAAAAAATAACACTTTTAACGTGTCATTAAACAATTTTAAGTTTTTTGCAAATGAATTGTTTTACAGTCAATTTACGAACCATGGAAGCATGTACAGAAAATGCTGAATGGAATGCTGAATAACTCCGTATTTCAATAAAAAAAAAGTCAGTCTATTTTATTCCTTTCAATGACAAGACATTATCTCATTTTATTTATAATACCATTATTTTGTTTGTGTAAGATAAGTAATATTAATATTCCCTGGTGATCTCTTGTGATATTCCATTTTAGAGATGCATAATCCTCGAATTTAATCTTTTATCCTGCTTGTCGTATTGTCCTGGATAATGAAAATCAAAATGCATATTCAAACAGTTCAATATTATTTACATTTTGATGCAGTTGAAGTCTTGCCATGTCACTATTTAGCAGGATAAATAGGCTTTAACACTTTTTGTTATTCCGCCTTGAATGTTGTTCGTATTATAAAAATCACAAACTTGTATTAAGACTGCACATGTTGTAAATATTGAAGTTACCACAGTGGTTATACTAACAACTTGTACAAACTTATCTTTAAAAATGAATAAGGTTAAATATATGCCTAATGTTCTGTTGAATATGTGTCTCTTCATTTTTATATTTATAGCACAGTATCTTCCTTATTTCATCCATCTCTTCATTCATGTTGTTCTTGAGTAGTGAAATGGTTACCATGCTGCCCATCAGATTGAGGTTTGTGAGTTCAAACCCTGCTTAGGAGAACAGATTTTTAAGAACGATAAAAGTAGAGTGGTTTCTTTTAGAAATAGGATGGAGTTGGGGTCTTGTGTAATATAATTCGAAGTGCAGATTGCAGAAACACACAACAGGCAGTGGTAGCATCAGCTTTTTTTTATTTAAGGGAGCATTTGACTGGGCAGAACGAACTTCCTTCCACTAATGAAATTGTTTTCGGAACAGATTCCTATTAACTTTATTGAGAAGCAAGAAGCAAAATGGGTTAAATGATCCCAAATTGCGGCCATTAGAGAACGACAACAGATTCCTATTATTGAAGGGAAAATATCGTCAGTTTACAAGCAAAACACATTAAGACAAAAATATTACTTCTGAGAAAAAGGCTGATATAATGTACATAATGTAGCCTATATGTATAAACTAAGAATTGGAAAATTAAATACTTATAAAGAGAAACAACTTATTTGTGTAATCTTCATCTTACGATGTTGGATGACGTATATACGTCCGTTGATGTGACATATTAATGAATTTAAATACTATTATAGTCACAATCATGCCATGGTATGAAAGAAAAATTTCACAACCTCGAGCGGGATTCGAACCTGCGACTTCCTGTACTCCGGTCAGATGCTCTACCACTGAGCTATCTAGTTTGTCCCACGCCAAAGGCTTGGAATTATCCTTTCATACTGGCGACTCTATTATAGAGTCTGTCCATAGCGACTGATCTAGTCAGCACTGCTTATGAGTGAGAAGAAACTTTACAAAAGTTTGTGAAATTTTTCTTTCATACCATGGCATGATTGTGACTATAATAGTATTTAAATTCATTAACTTATCTGTGTAATACTCTGGTATCAGAATCTTAAATTTTAATTCAGAAAAAACGGATGTTTGTGAATCATGTAAATTTTATGTCATTTTCAAGTCTTTTTATTAAAATGGAAAGGTCAAAGGGAATCATTTAGGTGTAATACTCGTAACTCATCGATATAGACGTATTTATGTAAAGTAATTTCCAATAATGGTTTCTGATGTTTATCAAATTTTGAATTGCAGTAGTCCAAATACAGCGTGTCACTAAATGATTAGCAGGATTTCAAAGTTGTTTAATTCCTTTACTTGCAGTATATAAGAAAGTTTACATGGGAATAAAGAGCAGCTCTACGAGTTTTCATATCGCACCTTGTAAGTGTTCAGTGTAAGCACCATTTGTCACACAGCAGACACCCAGCCTATAGTCACCATGTCTGGAGTGATAGATTCAACAGTGACAACAATCCTTCTCATCTCTGACAAGTCGACAGGTACACATTGTCCTTCATTTACCCCCACAGAAAGAAATCACTTGATGTGAGGTAGGCTGACCATGAACTACGTATGAAAGCTGCTCTCACATTCTCGACTCTTTCATTGGATACATGTGGACATCCTGAATTCTTCCCTTTACAGATGGACCCAATCATTTCAAACTGTCTATACCATAGATAGATAGATAGATAGACGAATGTTTTGTTATCGGAAGGAGAAAGAGCAATTCTAAATTTCTGCTAGGAAGCTCCCTATATAGAAATTAGATAATCGTACTTCGTAAATTGCAACACAGGAAAGGATTTATGCATGGGAGTCGCTATTTTGTAAATCTGACGCTGTGACACAACAATGATGTGAAACAAATGCTGCGAACATATGATACGAAACTTTCACAGTTCTTATTTCATTACATGTACAAAATACACATCCACTTTCGTTTGTAAAGTCATACCAACCACCTGAAACCATGATAATCATTTAGGGATACAATGCACATTTTATCAGATAATTAGATAGAGAATGGAGCGAGACAATGCATGGAAAAGAAGACACCTGGAATGTTTACACATAAAACTCGTATAAAAAAATCAGAGATATTTATTAATGTATAAATAAATTGAAAACTATAGAGTTCCTATGCAGGCCAGTCTCACACGAACCTCCACCTATCAAAATCTGTTGGCGGGCAGTGGTCATACACCGGCATACAGACAATTTTACTCTATGCATGCTGCCCTATGCAGACGAATGCCATTCTACCCCTTACTGCCTAGCTTCCTCGAGCCAGGCGCTTCCACTATGATCATTAAGTCGACGGAACATTACTACTTGGGATGTCTTCATAGGAACTCTTTGTATTGTAAATAGAGTAAACTACATGCAAATTAAAGGGGCTCATATGAAAATAAACGTAAAGAAAACTAAAGAAATGAGATTAAATAGTAAAAAGACAGATAAAGTTATAATAAATAATAACTGGTACTGTTCAAGAATTTAAATATTTGGGTAGTATAACTGACAAGGATGGTGGAGCCTTTGAGGATGTGAAGAACCGAATAAAAAATGCAAATAGTGCATTTGTCCAGTTGTACCCAATATGGAAATCTTATATTATATCTAGATCTACAAAAATTAAAATCTTTAACAGTAATGTGAAATCAGTCTTATTATATGGCTGTGAGACATGGAAAACAAGTAAAATTATACAAAATAAACTGCAAACATTTGTTAATAGATGTTTACGAAGAATTTTAAAAATAAGATGGCCAGATATAATCACAAACTCAGAACTATGGAAGATAACAAATCAGAAAGAAATCACAATAGAAATCAAAAGAGGAAAGTGGAATTGGACAGGGCACACAATCAGGAAAGAAAAAAAAAAAAATGTTATGTTTTATTTAACGACGCTCGCAACTGCAGAGGTTATATCAGCGTCGCCGGATGTGCCGGAATTTTGTCCCACAGGAGTTCTTTTACATGCCAGTAAATCTACTAACATGAGCCTGGCATTTAAGTGTTTTAAATGCCATCGACCTGGCCTGGGATCGAACCCGCAACCACGGGCATAGAAGGCCAGCGCTATACCAACTCGCCAACCAGGTCGACAACAGGAAAGAAGATGGAGCAGTAGAAAGAATGGCTTTGGATTGGGACCCCCAGGGTAGTAGAACAAGAGGAAGGCCAAAAAATACATGGAAGAGAACAGTTTTGGAGGAAATTGCTAGGGAGGGGAAAACATGGAGTGAAGTGAAGAAGTTGGCTACAAATAGGATCCGATGGAGGCACTTTGTGAATGCCCTATTTTCCTCATGAGGAGATACAGGAGTTGAATACTATTGAATTGAACCATGCAAATTATTATTAAAGGTTTTTATTTTCTGATTATTTTACATATTAATTACCATTACACTATCCTGACACTGGATCTTACACTTGAATCTAACATAACCTTGCTTTTGTTGAATGACTCCTCTGCACAGACATATTCACATAAAAAAAACCGCACTAGACATGAAGAATGGCCAGATGCATTTATGATTAAGCTCCTAGTCACCACTTGCTCACAGCTGCAGCTGTGTTCTTCTTACTGCATTTCTCAGCAAGTGAAGAACGTCGATATTATAATCATAATTTATTACCTGGCCTCGAGGAGCATACTTATAGCAAACAACACCTTCATGATAAAAAGAATTCAACGTGACCTTGACATTTCAACTTTGCTGTGCCATCTTGGATGCAGAGACTCAGGAGACTTCCATTGAAAAGATTGAGCCTTTGCTTGTGTCATAGTAATAGCACAGTCTACTATATACAGTCGCGAAGCTTGAGGTGATTTTTTGCAAATCTCGTGATAAGGTGCTCCAAGCGGTTAGCAACTAGAAACAATAGACTGTCCACGGTCGACTTTGGACTGTGTCGTATTTCCATCGAGTGCTAGCTCGTTGCGTATTTCACATTGATGCTCGTGAAATGTTCGTTATTGGTTGTAATGAAAATGTTAATGGCTAAAATACAATAATTGGAATAATAATATTTTACTAGAGACGTAGAAAAATTAAGTTTGTTTTAATGATATTTATTGAACACGTTTTATTTTCAATTCTGGTGGGATTATTATTGCTTAGGCCTACTTTTTTTTTCAAAGGATATGTTTTTAATTATAGCTGTTAATTTTGTTGTTATTTTTATTTGTTACTTTACTAGAGACGAAGAAAAAGTCTGTTACAATAAAATTTATTGATCACGTTTTATTTCCAATTCTGGTGTGATTATTATTGCTTAACCTCATCCCACTTTGTTAACTACGTAAGCATACACTACAAGTACCGGTGCATTAATTCCATTAATTCATATTTCCATTATTATTGTTGTAAAGGGAAATGCAAATTAATATTTATTGGTTTCATAGTTAATTATCGCTATAATCTTGAATGAGTGAAGCGATTATAGTAAATTTCAGTTCGTTTTGCACAAACAAAAATAATATTAACCTATTTCTTGCAGGTATCTTCGAGTTTATGGTGGAATTTAATATACTTCATTAAAATAATAAATTAACTTTATGCATTTAATATTTCAATAATGGAAGGAAGGTGTTAATTTTTCCAAAAGAACACGACAACGAAAGTGTAACATATTTTCTCGTCTGCTAGGAGAGAGATCTGCGATGATGAGACGATAGTAGCAATCCTAGTGGTGGGCAACTACCCTGCATTTTTACTACATATTGAGCTTCGCGACTATATATAGTAGACTGTGGTAATAGTCTAACATTTATCAATGGCTGTGATCGTTTTGAGAAAATCTTGGTCACTGTTAATGGTTCCAAGCAAGTCCTGTGTAATTTCAGCAGAAAATTCCTCTTGCTCTTATGACAGGAGCTGCAGAACGAATTTTTCACCACATGTCTTGTGCCAAGATCCTTCGTCAAAATCTCTGAAATGGTAATCTGTGTAATCTCCAGATCAACTACCTATGAAAAAGTCCAAAGAACAGTGGATACTGGAAGTCTTCGGCATATTGATATTATAACATTTAAACCTGGAGAGACAAAAGGTTATATTCTGGATCTAACCATCAGATTCGAGATGCATCAGAATCATCCCGAGGAGGTTAATTTAGAGAAAAGAGCAATTTATGAACCAACCCATCCCTTATTACAAAACATTATATAAACTCAGGGATATAGAAGTTATCAGATTAATGGTGGTCGCTAGAGGGACCATAACAAAACAATTCGTGTCATTCTGTCATAAATTTGGAGTCCCAACAACAACAATTAAGGAAATTTCTATGATAGCTTTGAAGGGTTCTCTGCAGATTTTACAGCGACACTTGTACTTCAATTCAAATTACAGTTGAATTCTCATTCTATTTTATTTTTTATCTGTTTTTTATTTTACTGCAAATTTTCATTACTGTAAAACATTACTGTGTCGAAAAATCTGAAAGTTAGAGTTTATAAAACAGTTATATTACCGGTTCTTCTGTATGGTTGTGAAACTTGGACTCTCACTCTGAGAGAGGAACATAGGTTCAGGGTGTTTGAGAATAAGGTGCTAAGGAAAATATTTGGGGCTAAGCAGGATGAAGTTACAGGAGAATGGAGAAAGTTACACAACACAGAACTGCACGCATTGTATTCTTCACCTAACATAATTAGGAACATTAAATCCAGACGTTTGAGATGGGCAGGGCATGTAGCACGTATGGGCGAATCCAGAAATGCATATAGAGTGTTAGTTGGGAGGCCGGAGGGAAAAAGACCTTTAGGGAGGCCGAGACGTAGATGGGAGGATAATATTAAAATGGCTTTGAGGGAGGTGGGGTATGATGATAGAGACTGGATTAATGTTGCACAGGATAGGGACCGCTGGCGGGCTTATGTGAGGGCGGCAATGAACCTTCGGGTTCCTTAAAAGCCATTTGTAAGTAAGTAAGTAAGTAAGTAAGTAAGTAAGTAAGTAAAACATTACTGTAAATTTCAGTTTATTGTAAACAAATTTCTTGTAAGACATTTTTAATGTCACATCTCAAATGTTACTGTTTAACATTCTTTGTCTTTGACAACCTCACCAAATTGAGGAAGATTAGATATTATTATTAACGTGATTCGGCGATAATGGAGCAAATGTGGTATGACAATAGTAAGGGAAACTGCAGTACGAGATAAATCTGTCCTACAGCTACTATGTATAGTACTATAAACATCAGCCTGAGACGACAGCATCAGCCAATAACTATAACTGGGGCAGAAGGGCACAGTGTACATTATTCAGGCATTAGCCTTGACTCTTACATTGTCATATATAAGAACTCGATAATTAAAAACAGTTTTTTATTAAATTTGTTTACAGTACTTCTATATTAGACATTTGTTATGTAATTTTATATCAATGGAAAGTTCATCAGTGTCATCTAGGTCATCTGCTGCAACATGTTAGAAGCTTTTTATACATAAATATTTAGAGTGAAAGACTTACATGCACGTAACAATTGTAAGTATGGATTTTTAAATTATCTCCATAATAGTTTAATATTGGTGTGTAAAATTATATATGCTTGCCATTTTTTACACTCTAGCAGCTATTCCAATTGAGATATTTGTTCTCTTATGGTTTAGTTGTTACAAAGCAGCTTCACCATCAAAACATATGCTCGACATGATAAGAGATATGTTCTCATTCAACAGTAAGTTGGACGTGATTGCTTTTTCTGCATTAGTATGCATTTATTGCAGTATCAGTTCAGAGAACTGAATTTCCTCTATTTTATTATTTGTGTGTGTGTGTGTGTGTATGTGTGTGTGTGTGTGTGTGTGTGGTCCCGTGCCGTGGCATCGCGGTATAAGGCATCCCGCCCAGGACTCGCATTACAGAATGTGCGCTGGTTTGATTCCTCATGGGGGAAGAAATTTTCTCATGAAATTTCGGCCAGTGTATGGGACCGGTGCCCACCCAGCATCGTGATGCACTTGGGGAGCTACGATAGGTAGCGAATACCAGCTATAATGGCTGGGGGGATCATCGTGCTAACCACATGATACCTCCATTCTGGTTGGATGATCATCCACCTCTGCTTCGGCATGTGGGCATGAGGCCAGCAGCCGGCTGGTCGGTCTAGGCCCTTCACGGGCTGTAGCGCCACAGATTGTTGGATTGTGTGTGTGTGTGTGATTGTAAAGCAATGTCAGTGATAGTGATGATGATGGCAGTAGCAGTAATATTCTAGTATAGTAGTGCTATTAATAGTAGCAGTAATAGGATTAGTGATTGTAATTTGAGATGGGCAGGGCAAGTAGCACGTACGGGTGAATCCAGAAATGCATATAGTGTGTTAGTTGGGAAACCGGAGGGAAAAAGACCTTTGGGAAGGCCGAGACGTAGATGGGAGGATAATATTAAAATGGATTTGAGGGAGGTGGGATGTGATGATAGAGAATGGATTAATCTTGCACAGGATAGGGACCGATGGCGGGCTTATGTGAGGGCAGCAATGAACCTGCGGGTTCCTTAAAAGCCATTTGTAAGTAAGTTTTATTAATTATTTATCAACAAAACTGCTTCCACTGAAGGTAGCCCAAAAGGACTCAGTATACAAATACATAATAATTATCAAATTAAGAAAAAGTGATATGGCAGTATATTAATAGCAATTAATGGTAATACTGAAGTACTGCCCTCTGAGTGGTTATGTCACATCCCGGTTTACCCTATCCGTTTCTGCTGGCCCCTCTGTAAAGGCTTGTGGCTGGACTGTCTTAGCTATTTACTGAAAACATTTGATGTTCGGAATTGAAATTCTACGTCATATTATACAACTGTTTAAGTTACTTAAAGAAAAGGCTATCAAACAACAAACAGATAATGTACATGTGTCTCTTTCATAGAAAATCATGTTCATATACGAAATCGTTCTGCTCTCACTGTTGATGGTCGGTACCAACAGTCAGACGAGCACTTCTGTACCTCAAACGACCCCCTGCAGACTGTGGTGTCAATTACCATGCACCTATCCATGGCAGCCTGTGCAGTACTACTGTTGTGACGCTCAAGGTAAGAACTCCAAAATAAGAGTTATGCTGTTTTGGAGAACAAAGATAAATCTGAAATGATCTCTGATCACAGAATAAGACGTGCTAATTCAATACATACATAAGTGTTCTGCCCATAGGCAGGTCTTTCACTGCAAACCCAACATTTTCCGATCTTTCCTATCTTCTGCCTTCCTCTTAGTCTCCGCATATGATCCACATATCCTAATGTCGTCTATCATCTGATATCTTCTTCTGCCCCGAACTCTTCTCCCAGTCACCATTCCTTCCAGTGCATCCTTCAGTAGGCAGTGCTAATTCATTAGTCTGTACATTTAAAATCATAATATAAGAAATATATATGTTACTACACCGATTCAACACAACTGCTAGAAAATATAACATGGAAATGAATACAATTAAAACTATCAACAAGCCAATAACGTTAACGATGAAAAGAAGTCTATTTACAACCCATGTATTCCTCACTTCAGTGAGAGATACAAAATGAATATTAATACATGGGAAGTGAAAGGACTTCTTTTTGGCGCTAGGGGAACTTCATTTAAGTTAACCAAAACCATTCTCCTTTCTCTTAAATTTTCTAATGAGGACATTAACAAAATTTGTCTAATGGTATTGAGAGATTCATTATCCATTTTACACAATCACTTGTATAATACTATGTAATTTTTTTTTTCACTTCATTTCATTACTCTTCAATGTATTTTCATCTCATGTTTCTCCGAAATCAAATTGTACTTTATTTTTAAATTTATCATTGTTCCGTATTCTCTCCGCAATCATATTGTATTTTTCATTTAACCTCTACTTTGTATTCTGGATCCTAGTGGTCAGCCGTAGATTTCGCCCAGATGTCCCAAATTGTGGAATTTGTTGTTGTATGAGTTTCGAAAGAGCCAATAAAGTGCAAATTAGAAGTGAAAGGAAAAAAAATAATAGAACAGATATCAGAAATTAATTATACTTTACTTAGTCGATCCTTTTCTACCTAATGGTGTAGAGAGAGAAATTAATTACAAAAGGCGTTTCATATTAATGTACACTTTTGAATTTCCCACCATCCATGGTCTGCCATTTGGCTTGTCATTACAGTTGCAAGCATGTAGCACATTGGTCTGGCAGCAGGTAGCAGCACGATACAGAGGAGTGTAATACCTGCAAACTATAGTGCATTTCCCCAACTGCTATCATTACGTGAGTGGACAGCATGGAAAGTGATCTTCAAGGACAACGCTGGACGTCATTGTGCCTGTGGAAAGAGGGTGTAAACAATGCAGATATTCACAGGCAATTGATGGCAGTGAAAGAGATCACTGCTCATGTCCTTGTGCTGCAGTCAGGGACTTGAGAATCCATCTTGCAGACACCTTCCCACCTGCAGAGTGATTCTGCAAGTCCTGTGCCCATCTCCAGTTCCGAGAATGTGATGCACCTGTTCTCCAGAATATGCCACTCCACTCTACAGATGTTGACTGGCGTTGTCACAGTCACTTTCTTTCCAGATCTGGTTCCTTCACTGTTATGTGCAGTCACGTTCTCAGCCATCCACCCAATTGTACACGGTTTTTCGTGACAGTGCATGCTCACCACACAATCACCAATCACCTGTGAATATCTGCAGTGTTTACACCTTCTTTCCACAGAAACCACGTCTCCCTGCTGTCCACTCACGTAATGACAGCAGTTGGGGAAATGCGCTGTAGTTTGCAGGAATTATACTCCTCTGTATCATGCTGCCACCTGCAGGCAGACCAACGTACTACATGCTTGCAACTGTAATGACAAGCCAAATGGCGGACCATGGATGGCAGTAAATTTAAAAGTGTAAATCAATATGGAACACCACTCGTATTTGAGGGTTAAAGTAACAAATAGAATTTAGAACAAGAAGGGAAGAAACAAAATGATGTACTGCAAATATCAGGAGGCATGAAGAATATCATAATGGCGTAACAAACATATGAGAGTAAAAAGTAAAATTCATATTTACAAAACTGCATTTCGATCAATTTTAGCATATGCAGCCGACACCAGGCCAGATATAGAAAGAACTAAAGCAATTGTATCCAAAGAAACAGAATACAAAAGTTAGAGAAAATAACAAGATTAAAGATATCATTAAATCCTAAAGCTAAAGAAGATCGGCCATTACATGGGAAAAGAAGAAAGTGGTCACCTAAATGATAGATGGAGAGTGGGTGCACAGCATCAGATGAAGAAGCAAATGGTTGAAGCATTATTTTTTTTTTTTTTGTTTCTGATAGTAACACAATAGATAATTAACGTAATTTTTTTTCAGTAGGTTATTTTACGACGATTTATCAACATCTTTGGTTATTTAGCGTCTGAATGAGATGGTGATAATGCCGGTGAAATGAGTCCGGGGTCCAGCACCGAAAGTTACCCAGCATTTGCTCATATTGGGTTGAGGGAAAACCCCGGAAAAAACCTCAACCAGGTAACTTGCCCCGACCGGGAATCGAACCCGGGCCACCTGGTTTCGCGGCAGACGCGCTGACCGTTACTCCACAGGTGTGGACTAATTAACGTAATCACACGTCAAAATTAAAATAAAAGAATAAGTAAAAATATTCATACATTTATATTTTGCAAGTTTGCATTGATTGGGACATTTCATGATGGATATGTATTCCATTATCTGATTCAGTGACGAATTCTCAATTGAACAGAAGGAACAGGTTTTCCTTAACATAATAAATAGGTTAGGTTAGACTTTGTATTCCTTATTGTTTGTTATAACTTACTTAAAATTTGCCACCATCGTGTAAACTTTGCTTGTTGCAAACAGCTCAGCTCTATTCACGTCCACAGTGAAGATTCTGGCAAATGAAATATAGACCTGGCAGCAGTGCAGGGTTGCCATGGCATGCTGCTGAGAATTCCGAGGCCCTGTATGAAGCATTGTCATGAGGAAGGGAAGTCCTGAAAATTTCTCAAAAGCATGTTTGACTCTGTAATGCATTCAGGTTTCCCTTAGACCTTTGATGTTTTAAACTCTGATTCAAACCTGTAAAATGTATCCCTTTTTCTTGATATCTTTTTTGTAAAAATACTTACTTTTGCTAAAGCACCAGTTCTTGAAAACCCAGACAAATATAACTGTGCTCAGAATTTGAACTATGTCGTCTTAGTGATATCACTATCACTGCTCAGAGAGGGGGCAGAGGTAAATATGTGACAACATTCTAAGTAAGCCGGCCTGAATAGCACAAATGGTAGAAGCACAGAATGTATCTACTACTTGGCCTGAAGGGTTGTGGGTTCGAGTCCCGCCTCAGGGATGGGTGTTATGTTCGTGTCAGTTTAAGAAAAAAAAAGGAAATAGGAAAACTGTGAAACAAAGAAAGAAAAAAAAAGTATCTCATAAATCTCAAACAAAAAAATTATTTAAAAGATGCCGTTCTCAGAGTTGCAATATATATTTTTTTTTTAATTTTAAGTACTAGAGTTTATTTCTTAATAAAAGTAAGCTTAGTATTACAGCAACATTGTCTTAATATTGCTACCTACTTCATACACGAGAGGTTCGGGGCAGGATCGACCATATGAGATGGTCAAGAGCAGGTTAAGAGATTGCTAACTGCACATGCGCAGCCATCGCATACACTGCCAGTGGGATCCTTACCGGGATTTACTTTATGCGAGTAAACAGAATTTTGTCATTCGAATTCTGTTTATGTACTTTGTGTATATTTACATGTGAATATACAAATGTCCCACGCAAATGTTGCGTTACTGCCTGTAAAGGTAATTATTTAACTGGTTCGAAAGTCAGTGTATTTTTATTCCCTAAGGATGAAGATTTGGGGAACACTGGAAATATATCAGGGCGATGCATTGGGATAATTTTGTCAGTCAGTGTATTTTTATTCTCTAAGGATGAAGATTTACACCGGAAATATATCAGGGTGATACATAGGGATAATTTTGTCCCAAATAAAATTTTGCATTCTCTTCCCAACAGTTAGACGCATTCTATTCTGAATTTATTATGAAATACAATTTATGTATAATCATTCTTTGTAGATTTATTAATATAGCCTAATTACTGATATATTAATTTATAAATTATTGAAAGCACAAGGCTCTTGAAAGCACAGAGGTATATTTCACACATTCCCTGCAAAAGTGCTTCTCATTGCCCAAGTCTTATATATCATTTGGTCTCTATTTTCACAAAAATTAGTACTTAGCTTACGATTGGTACATTAATATTTTGAATTAAAATAACCCGAATTATATAAAATACTTCAATATTATCCTATCCTCCTTTCTTGCATTATAAATATGGTTGCCAAGTATGATAACGGTACCATTATATAAATATAAAACTCAAGTATAATAAATTTAATTACCATAACAAAAGCTTGTAAACCACTGTTTAACATGTCTTAACAGATCCTTTAAAATCAATTCTTAACTTTTCCAGTGAAGTCTGGAAACTGCCCACCAATTCGACCCATGTGTCCAGGACCAGTTGGGGGGTCTCCGCCTGGAGGCAGAAGCTACGAGGCTCCTCCTGTCTGCAACAGTGACTACAATTGTGCTGGCTCTGACAAGTGCTGCTACGACCAGTGTCTCATGCACTACACGTGCAAACCTGCTGATCCTTAAATCTCCCTGTACAAATATTTATAAAATGCATGACACCAAATTCACTGTACTGTTTAATTACATAAAATTCATATCTACTTGTTGCTTATGTTATATTTTTATAAATAAAAACTGATTGAATAAGATTTTATAATAAATACATCACAACAAATACAGTCGATTCCCGATAATTCGCGGTATTAATGCACGAACTTGCACGAAATATCGCTACATTCCCATCGCTCTAATTTCCGGCACCAAGTACATTGCAGGTCGGCTACATTTAAACGTGTGCACTTTGTAATTTGCTGATGAAGACGTCGTGCATTTCCTAAGGTTCGATAAATACTTAATATAATCGCCCGCCATTTTGGCTCTTTCGTTGGCGTTCGCAGAAAGCACATGAGGACGTTATTTGCCACTCAATTATTTGCTGAATTACAGTACGTTTGATTTATTATAATAGGAGCTATGACATGATGTTTAACGGTGTGGCAAATAGATCCCTCGTCTGGTAGCTCGGCAACGAAAGAACAAAAATGGCGAACAATACTACCTACCTAGACTTTATAGAGCCTTGACTTCCTAAGATGTAAGCAAAGAGGAGGAGTCACGCTGGGAATAACAGTGTCGCGACTATAATTATTCGTATTTTTTTCTTATTTAAAGTAGAGTAGAAGTTACTCTGACAGGTTTAATTGCTAAAATTACTTTGAAATCAAGTGCAAAATGTGAAAAACGCAAAGCATTTTGAAACACTGACGAAATTTTCCACATTACAGGCTCTAGTATACATTGAAAATCCTGCAATGAAATTATGCTATATTTTAGCATTATACTATGGATGTTATGCTTCATGCTACGAGACGTGAATTCTGCTATGCGTAGCCACAGTCAGCAACTCTGGTCAAAAGATGTTGGAGTGGGGAGGGAAAGGAGAGAAGTTTGAGAGGAGGGAGAGAGCGTAAATCGAGTAAAAACGGAAATGATATTACTGTACCGGTACTTCAAAAAAAAAAAATCGCGAATTGCTAAGCAAATTGACTGTAGGCCTACACGAATTATTAGAAGTCGACTGTACTAAATTTGGTGTTTTGTCTCAGTATTTTCATTTGTATGTGATTCATAAAAAAAAATATATAAATTTAAATTGAATTCATATTTCAAATTAAAATCTAACCACATAAAAAGTTTCACCCCGGATACAGAATACCTTTGCTACTATTGCAGTTGGTGGATCTTTGTGTCTGTCTTGAACAAAATGGTCATTTATGTTTTTCCTATCTTGTACAGAAAGAGAGATACAAAACAATTTTTTAATTAAAAGCAAACATAGCAAAGAGTTAATGGCTGCCAAGAATAACAATATAAGTAACTTTTTCATGAAACTGTTAAAAAATGATAGAAAATAAATGAGACTATGTCACCACAAAAGTTTCGAGACAATTTTAGGAGTAGTCATTAATGAAGAGATTAAAAATAAGATAATTGGAAAATATACACTGCTTAACCATAATGGTATTGCTTCTCAAATTTTACCAATGAAAACCTGAAACAAATAAAAAAAATATATATTTCATAACTGACGCAGAAGTACGAGTGCATTCATCTGAAAGAAAATGCTACTATAACCTGGGTTATGGAAGGTTAGAGCATAAAATTTTCCCCTCAAGTTTCATCATTGGGGAAATTTGCCTGATATTTCAAGAATTAGAACGATACCCATAGCTATCCACGACCAACTTTAACTTACTTCCTCTGACTTCTCCCTGACTTCCCTGTATGTATGCATGCATACAGGACTTTCCTAAATTACTGTCAGGTGTTTTACAGTTTCTGATGTGCTTAAAATTCATCATATGTAGTTGCATTTATGCCCAGCAGGAGGACTTTGCAAAATGGCGTCTACTAATTGTGAAAGGCTTAATGACTTATTTAACGACACTCGCAACTGCCGAGGTTATATCAGTGTCGCCGGTGTGCCGGAATTTTGTCTCGCAGGAGTTCTTTTACATGCCAGTAAATCTACTGACATGAGCATATTTAAATATATCCCTCACAACATTGTACTCTCTGTAAGAATGCAAATTCCACCATGAATAAACAACATCTACAGAAATGTCCGAAATTAAGAATTTTGTTATCACAAAACCAGGTTCATTACTGTTTAATCGACTATATAATGTTGAAAAACATATTTCAAAAGCTTTTTAACTCATTGTGATATAAGGAATAGAGTATTTTGTACAGGTATATTTTGTGTTAGGTAATACAGGAGATTTTGTAAGTTGATCAGTTCTTTCATTCTGTTCCATGCCTGCATGTCCTTTGGTACAAAATAAACTTATGTGATTACAACATAGAGTAATATTCCTCCTAATATAAACACTATGAGCCATATTCATAGACATTCTTAGCGTGGGCTTCCGGTGGATGATCAGCAAACTAACGTTTTTCGTATTCATAAACCAGTGTTAGCGATATGATAATATAATATCGACTGATAATTGCACAGAATTCGTATCATATTATGATACGAATCCTGTGCAATTATCAGTCGATAGCCGGGGCTAGTTTAGCATGCTCGTAACGCGGGCTAGCGAAATGTCTATGAATAGCACCCAGGGTTAAGGTTCAATTTACCACTAGTAAGGAATTCAGCCTGGTATATTGTCTAGGTGGAGCAAGTCTGTATTCTTATATCGACTTTGAAAGGTGAGGATGTAATATTACTGGTTAACAGTGGTATACAAATAGATATAACATTTTTCATAACAATACTATTAGTAATATTGTTGCAGTCCAATACAAACAGTCCTCAATTGCTAAAATTTACTTTATTTACTTTATAGTCTTAAATAGACTAATAAACCACGAAAATATTGAAGACTACAACAGCACCAATAAAAAGTATACAAAGTTTAAATTTATGCAAGCTTATTTGACAATGCGTAACATTTTATTAACAATGTAAGACGAAATTAAAGCTTCAAATATTACAGTATAGATTTTATGTTATAAAAGTGAACATAAAAAATAAATAAATAGTATCTAATTACATATACAGGTGAAAAAAGGCAAATCAAAACATAAATAAAAAAAGCTTAGCTTCAATCATAAAAAAGTACTCTAACCTTACACCAGGTGTTCTTTTATTACAGTATATCGAATTGATCCGAGTTACTGTTTGATTATGCCCGTGGTAAAGCCATTTATACAATTTTTTTGTTTTACTCATACTTGCATCATTTCATTATAGCAGAAAATATTTACAAATTTAATATATCTGTTGTGTTGGTAAGTTAGTTCCATGAGATTACGTTTCAATAAAATTGAAAGTAGACCCAGTTATTTATGCAATCAAAAAATAAAATTAAAATAATCCAAATCTGAACACAGCATATTTTGAGGATTAGCAAGAACAGAATTCTAAATAGGATTACAAACAAAAATGTTGTAGTCAAAAAAGAAGGTTTGAAGACTACTGAATGAGACCAAAACAGGTCACCAAGGCACAAATCGTAACTTATGATGATGAATGGGTAGGTATATTTGATTAATTCTGTTGAGTTTGCTTCAAGTTCCGCACAATTTAGATTCAAGCATTTGAGGATATGTTGAGTTGCTTCTTTCAAGTTGCACTTAGTATGTAGGATCATAAAATGCTCTGTTGCCTATAGTTATTTTTATTGAATCTAGATGTTCTAGATTATCTAGTTAATTAATTGATTAAAGGCATCCAGTTAACTAATTAATAGTAATTACATTATCCAACGAGCCTATAATGGTAGTAATTAAGACGCGAGTATGTTTGTTTATGAAACGAGCGCAAGCGAGTTTCATAATTTTCATATGAGCATCTTAATTACCATTATAGGCAAGTTTCATAGACTTTTTATGCTCGACCATATTTCTAACTTGAAATTATTCATAAGTATTCATGTTATGGTTATGTAAGTGAGGAGCGGAACTGACCTGAATTGTGAGATGTGCGCAGACGCGAAAGTATTGATTTTTTCCGAGGCACGAATGTCATTGACCTTGATATAATCTAGAGAATAACATGAAGATTATTAGTCTTGATATAAACTGGAAATTGATTTAGAATTGAAAAACGAGATGACAAATTGAATTTATTTGAATATTATTTACAATTAACGCTAATTATTATAGTAACAGAACATAACCTTCTGCGACAGTATTGGATTTCCAGCCTCCATGACTTTTTGCTAATTGTCTTTCGATTGCATATCCGAGAATAATCGATACTTGCGGTTTTATAAAGGTACAATGGTGATTTCTCATTGGCTGAGCAACTGAATTATAATGAATAGGTGTACTTTAATGAGGTGCATTAAAGGGCAACTACCAGGTGTATAATTACTACAGTTCGGCATGGTCGAGCATAAAATTTTTACTAATACTTAGGTTATTTAGCATCAATTGAATTGGTGATAGCGAGATTCTATTTCGTGAAATGAGGCAAAGAATTCACTATATAATTACCTGACATTCACCTTACAGTTGAGGGAAAATCTCGGAAAAAACCTAACCAATTAATCAGCCGAAGCAGGAATTGAACCCATGCTCGAGTGCAGCTCCAGATCAGCAGGCAAATGCACCTACCATCTGAGCTAATCAGTGGCTATTGCGCAATAAAAATCTTATAAAAAGTATTCGAATAAATATGCTACATTATTTGCTCTGCTCTGCATCTCCAGTCCTAATAACTAAACCGTCTGAACACATGCATTTCATGTACTCACGTTCACATATATGAACACACTTACACTCATTACTGCTTCATACGAGGGTCATTTCATAAATAATGCACAGGATGGCAGAACTGTGAAGTGAATGATGCAATACCAATGAAAATTACGTCAGTTACAGTTGATGGGCTTAAGAAAAAGCACGTGTTCGTTTTGTCCATAGCATACTCTGTGTTTAGGTAACGAGAGCTAGAAATGGAGCTTACAAGTGTCTCGGGTACTGTGACGATTGAAAATCAAATATCGAATCTTTATGTGGCAAAACCTCACAGAAATCCATTACGCAGCAGAGTTTGTGGTGAGCTTACAGTGAACCGTAGTACATTTCTCGTTGGGCTACTCGTTTTTGTGTCAGCTTAAATGATGATGCAAGATCAGGAAGGCCGAAAAACATCAACACATAAACACAGTGTGAAACTTATGGCGGATGCTCTTCAAGAAGATCGTCGAGCGACGTGTGAAAACTTTCAGAAGCTACGGGGATTTCACCAAATTCAGTATTCCGTATTTTGACAAAGAATTTGAAGAGAAAAATTTCTGTGCGATGGATCCCTCACTGCTTGGCTGCTGAACAAAAGCAGAAACGGAACGAATTTTTCTCCTCAAATATTAATTGTCGATATTACAGATATTATTCTGTATGACAAATTAATAAATCTATAATATTCTCATAGCTAGCAGTGCATATGTCTGTACAGATTACTGTGCACTTAACTGCGGAGTCCCGGCCAAACAAGTCACTCAGCTGAGTGCGCTCCTAGTATAATGGCAGTTGACATTGGACATATACATCAACATATATGCCTAACTTGGAGTCGGGTCATACAGGGAAACATTGAAGGAGGAGGGTTCGGGCCTATGCTGTGGATTGAATTCGGCGTAGCTCAGTGGTCAGGGTGCTTGGTACGTGGAACCAAGGACCCGGGTTCGATCCCCGGCGCTGGAGCGAATTTTTCTCCTCAAATATTAAAAGCAGAAATGTCTAGACATTGCAAACTTGCTGACAGGACCATCATGAAAACGAGTAACCCAAAGAGAAACTGTATTACGGTCAAAAGTAAGTTCACCATAACCTCCACTCAAAACACTGTGGAAGTGTGGATTTCTGTGGGGAAGTTTTGCCACGTAAAGAGATTCGATCTTTGATCTTCAATCATCACAGTACCCAAGATGTGTAGGTTCCATTTCTAGGTCTCGTTATCTAAACACAGAGTATGCTATGGATGAAACGAATACACGTGCTTCTTTCTCAATCCTTCAACTGCAGCTGACGTAATTTTCATTGGTATTGCGTCATCCACTTCACAGTTCTGCCAACCTGTGCATTATTTATGAAATGACCCTCGTACTTTCCAAAGCTAACTATGTTCTTTCCCTCTTCCCATTGTCCAACATTCCTTCTCTTACATTTCTATCACTATATTAAAAATACACTAGTCTTTCAAAAATATTAAATAAGAGTTTAAATTGGACTTTCTCCAATGACAGTAAAAAATACAATACAGAGATAATGCTTTAGGTGGATAAAAGGGAGTATCTTCTTTGACTGTGTGCAAGATGTTATTTTCCCAGGAGGGGAAGCCTTGGTAATTTAATCGCTATATGTGTATCCCCCTTTCTGTCTAGTTTCGAAAAGACTACTGTATATTTCTTAGAAATTCTTTTTGTTATAGCGTTATGCAACAGTTAGAAAAAAGCTACCTACATTAATTTTATTTAAAAGTATCGATCAGAAAAAAGACTTCCCATCAATAAGTAATAAGTTATCTTCTTCCCTAAGTACAGTAACATATTGTCATTTTTATGAAGCCTCCTATATGGCAGTATAGAAAATAATTTTTCAGGAGGAAGAAAAAATTAATTAAAATCAATGGACGTACATAAGGATATGAAGTAATTCGGTTGAAAACGTTGGTGAATATGATGAACATAAAAGATATCAGTGAAGGCCTATTGATATTTAATTAATTTTTTCCTCCTGAAAAATTATGCTCTGTACTGTCACACAGGAGGTTTCATAAAAACAATGACGATATGTAGATTTGTAAAAACAAGCTTTTGATAAGATGACAGCAACAACAACAACAACAACAACAACGATGATGATGATGATGATGATGATGACGATGATGATAATGATAATAATAATAATAATAATAATAATAATAATAATAATAATAATGGTTGCGGATAGAGGAGACGGCCTCCAGATATGGAGGGTAGCTGTGAATACATTGAATAAGCAGTCGTGGACAGCCGATAAGGGATGGTCCTCCAGCTTGGGAGTTGGGCGAAGGGCTAACAACCCATCACCGTAAAAAACAGTTTGTTACGAATCCCTACAATAAGCCTCGGAATGGACCGATGGCGGGCTTGTGTGAGGGTAGCGGTGAACCTTCGAGTTCCTTAGGGGCCATTTGTAAGTAAGTAATAATAATAATAATAATAATAATAATAATAATAATAATAATAACTGAGAGTGTTACGTATTCAAAAATTAATTTCCAAGAAAATTCAGTAGAGTGGGGAATTATTCATGGCAGGGACAAATTGTATATAAGGAGAAATGGGAATACTTTTGATAGCGAGAAGGGAAAGAAATCCCTAACTCTATGTTAGAAGTCGCACACTGCTTTTTGGATTGTAAAAATTACTAAATCCACTTTACTGACCTGATGACTTAGAACAGAAGGCAAGAAATACCTATTTTATTTCTATTTTATCTTTCAAACGATCTAGTATGTACCAGTTTATTTGTTTTTCTTTTTAGTTCCTTCTTTCACACTTTCAAACCTCTTTAAATGTTCTGTTTGCCTATAATTTCTGACATCCTATTCTCAGTCGTCAATCAATCGGATTTAGCCGTTTGTAGCGATCCCAATGAGGTATGATACTCCTTCCCTATCCTTTCTTTTCTCAACAAACATGACGTTCATGATGTACTAATTCTAATGAATTAGAGAAAACCCCGAAGCGAAGTGAAGTGAAGTAAATGAAATAAAAGTTAAAACATAATCTCAATACAAAACTAATTACTACATCTGACTTGGCAGTAAGTTATTTGCTCTGGTTTTAAGTTGTGTTGAGTTCGGTGATTTCCTTCAGACTTCCCCATGACTCTCCGACTTTCACCTTCACTGGCAGCTGTACAGACAGATTCACAGCATTTTCCAATGCAGATTTTATTATTGCGGCCGCTTCTATTGCATGATTTTGTGACACCTGAGAATAAAAACAGGCATTATAAATAACTCTGCTTCACTATCACCTAGTGCTGTATACTGAGAGAAGAGAAAGAGAAAAACAAAGATGGAGATGGAGTAAGAATTCTAATTTGAATTTGATTATACAGAGTTTTTCAACACAATTTATGGTTTTTGTCTAGAAAATCATTCAGAATTTAACAATATTTTTACACTTCGTACATCATAATGTCTCAGTACTGAAATAATTATGAGACTGACAGTTAAATATGGTTCTTACACAGTCTAATATATACAGTCATGAAGCTTGAGTTGTGAGGGTGCTAGGAACAATAGACTGTGCTGGTACTATTTCACATTGTCTGTAATGAGGCGATATTAGTGATCCTAGTAGTTAGCAACTATCTATGGATGCATATTTACTACGTATTGAGCTTCGTGACTGTATATACTAGACTGTGGTTCTTGGTTAATTTTAATAAAAAGCTCTATACAACACAATCAAAACAAACCAAACACCTGTTACAAAAGAGATAATAAAAACAAAGAATTACATAGGTATATTAGGTATATATTAGGTTACTGTTCAGTCTACACTTATCACTTTATAAACAATGAATTATATCACTGAGTACAAATATATGTTATTTTATGACAAGTGCTTCATTATGCCATAAGTGAAAGCGCTAGTCATAAAATAAAATATATTTGTACTCAATGATATAATGATATAATTCAAACCCGGTAACCCTCCCCTTGTGTATGCCCCTGGTGGTGAAAGAGAAATAAGAACGAGGAAATAGAGGAGGAAGTGGTGGTGAAAGAGGAATAGGAGAGGAGGTAATGATAGAAGAGGAATAAAGAGTAATAAAATCAATCTTCTTAATGTATCCAGTTGTTTGCTGACAATATAAAGTCCACTATAGTCCACTGTAGTCTTTTCAGTTGTTGTTTTTCATAAGAAATGAGGGGTATTTTGATCGGTGTTCATTATAGATGCCTATTGCTAGTAGCCAGAAGTGGGATGTAGTCAATATATACTGCAGGGCTGTGTCTTCTGCAACTGGTACTGATGATTTTAATTTACTTCTTTTGTGGTTTATGGACGGACATTATTGAAGAATGTGTTCCAGATCTTCATCATGATTATTACACCACAGACAAGTAGGATTATCAGAAATGTGAAATCGGTGTAGGTACAATTGAGTGACAATGTGACCTGTTCTGGCTCTTGTTAAAAATGTTTGAACATGTCTGGGCAAGTTGATGGATCTCTAAATCCTAATAATGGGATATCAGGAGCAGGGTATTATATTCCAACATATCAAGAAAGTTATTTCATACCATGTTCATCCTCCTCCAGTCTTGACACTGAATTGCTAGCTATTGATGCTGCTCTTCAGTGTGTTACTCAAATTTCTGAAAAATCTATTTGCATACTTATCGACTCCAAGGGGGCTATATATAATGTAATTAAATATGTATCAAACCTATATGCACATAGAATTATTCCAATTCAGAAACAACTAAGTAAACTGAAAGAACTCCAAAAGGAAATAACATTTCAATGGATACCCAGTCATTGTGGTATACCTGGAAACGAGAAAGTCGATAATATTGCAAAACAGGCAAATAGAGTTATAAAAGACGAATGGGAAGAGGAGTTGATGAAGATAAAAGGGGGGAGGAGATGGAAAAGAAAAGAAAACGACTGATAGGAGGAGGAAATAACAGTGGAAAGAGAAGAAGGAAGGAGGGTGAAAAGAAGAAATAAGATAAGGAACATGGTAAAAAAGAAAAGAAAGGATGATGATAACAGCTTAAATTATCTAACCTCATAGAGCAACTCGTCATGAATGTGCAATGTAAGACTCGCAACTTTCTGTGCGACAGCAGTCTGCTCAGTATTGCTGCAGGAGAATCCTGCTCCCCGTAACTGCGACTCCACCAGTACCATGGCACGCTTGGCGATGTCAGCAGCAGACCCCTGGACCGTGGAGTTGACAGCCTGCCTCTCCGCTTGTGCTACACACAACAAGGTCATAAATGTTGCTGTCCATGGAAGTACACATTTTCACAAATTATTCGAGAGAAACTACCATTCCCATCTGGTGTAGGCAGAGAATGAGCAGAGATATGGATACTGATACTTTTAACAATGATGGGAAATCCTCTCATTCTTCCCTACAAATCGCATCCTGGCCACAGTTACTATTTAACTGAACATTTATTACCTCTAACTGCCGCATGTGAGCTATGGATGGTGGGTAGATATCTTCTTCGACCAAACAACGTTTCTATGTATCCTTCCTTACGACAATGCAAGACTGTCTCTGACAGGAACTTCTTCACACCTGCCACAAAACAATTTTTTAAAAATATATAACAAACATTTTAACAAAATTTGTCTTTCAGAAAATTTTCAAATTCTTTGGTAAGTCATTCAGATCAAAAGATACATCGGAATATGTATTATATGACTTTCTCGTGTTAAATTCTATTGTACCTGGTTTACGTGTTTCGACCTGTTATTGGTCTTCTTCAAAACTGGTCATTGCTGGTTTTGGCGCCTCTTGTTTTGTTTCCTGTGGGGGTGTGTTTGTGTAGTGTAATGTGGAGTCAAAGAGTGTGTGTGTTCTGAAATAGAGTTGTGCGTTGAGAATTTCATTAGGGTGTGTTTTTGTGTGTCTGTATATTTCATATTGTTCCGCATATCAGTCCCCTAACTGCCCATTGTGCAACTCAAACCAAGAAATGGATTTGGAACACCTCAAAATCTGTGCTTCAGTGGCTGGCCATGATAATATCTTTGAAAAATATTGGAGTGCAAGAGGTCAAATGACTTTATTGTCAAACGCCTGGCATTAGAAAACAACAACAATATATTTCATATTGTTCTAGTGTGTTTAGTTTCTGGCTTATTCGTTGGATGTGTAGAATTTCCATATCTGTGTTGATGTCTCTGTAGGTGCGGTTAGATTTGATTTGAAATATACAGACACACAAAAACATCCAAATGAAATTCACAACACACAACTCAATTTCAGAACACACACACACTCTTTGACTTCACATTACACTACACAAACACACCCCCACAGGAAACAAAAAAGGAGGTGCCAAGACCAGCAACAACCAGTTCTGAAGAAGACCAATAACAGGTCGCAACATGTAAACCAGGTACGATAGAATTTTTTTTTTTATTTTAATAGGTTATTTTACGACACTTTATCAACATCTTAGGTTATTTAGCATCTGAATGAGTTGAAGGTGAAATGAGTCCGGGGTCCAGCACCGAAAGTTACCCAGCATTTGCTCATATTGGGTTGAGGGAAAACCCAGGAAAAAACCTCAACCAGGTAACTTGCCCTGACCGGAATTCAAACACAGGCCACCTGGTTTCGCGGCCAGTCGCGCTAACCGTTACTCCACACGATAGAATTTAAC